>NW_017962985.1:18495-285624 GCF_001890905.1 Aspergillus aculeatus ATCC 16872
TTAAATTATTGTCAACTATATAGCCAGTTGGTAGCCTCAGGCTCGCTAGTTCGCCACCTCAGGCTCTCCAGTTCGCTGCCTCAGGTTAGCCAGTTCGCGGAGTGGATTTCCGAGTTCCGGTGACCCCTCAGTGGGGGAAAAACGGCCTGGAACAATCTTCTTCTATTCATCCTATTGTTCCTGTTCAATAGGAATTTATTCATTTATTTACTTTCATGTGTTTTTCATATGATCGCGGAAAGCCTCGGAAAATCAATATGGCTATTCAGCTATAAATAAGAGGTCAATTCCTTTTGTTCTTTTAGTTAGTTGAGCAAGCAGTTTCAGTTCAGTTTCAGTTTAATTCATTCAATTTATTCAGTTCAATCAGTTTAATCAGTTACTTATTCAAGAAATTGATTTTATCTATCTTTTACTTTACTTTTACTTTCACTTTACCCCTTACTTAAATTTTGTATGGAATCCCATATAAAGTTTGAGTGAAAAGTAAGGTTTTATTAAAGTGGAAGTGAAGGTATTCAGAATTCTTCTTAATTATATATTATATAATTATTAATATTAGTATAGACTTTTTTAATATGGAATATCTTTATTAATATTAATATCTTATCAGCAGTTTCTATTTTATAATATAAAATTAAAATAAAAAAATTAGTCTCAGCTTATTCTATTTTTCTATACTATTTTTTTTAGTTTATAATTTTTAAATTTAAGCTGTTTTTTTTTAAAAAAATATTAATTAGTAAGATGCTCAGTACTATTATATAAAAAATATTATAAAACTTTTCTAATAGAATTAGAATAATTAATTTTAAAATTAAAAGATTAAGAATTTTTATAAAACCGCAGCTGTTTCTATAATATATCAAATCTATCAGATTCTTATTTATATTTTTACTGCTGTATATATAAATTTTAATAATAAATAATAAAAAATACTATTTTATTTTATTCTTCTAGCAGCTAATATATATATTCTTTAATATAACAGCTGAAATTAGAAAACAGCTTTATAAAATAAATATAATTATATTTTTTATTAATAGTTTTAAAAAAATATTATTTTAAAATATTAAAATAAATATAAAATTTATAAAGATTTTAATTACTTCGTTGCCGAGCTCTTTCTAACTGATTTATTATATTAAATTTAAAAATAACAGTATTTTAAATAAAAAAGAATATCTATTTAAAAAAAAATAGACTATAAATAATTAATATTTTTTTTTAATCTGAAAATAATTTTTTGAAATAATAATACTATTTCTACTAACAGATTGTACTTATATAACTTACAGTCTTAAAAATTTTATAATAATTATTATAAAATTTAAATAATATTCTTTAAAAATTATAATCTAAATTATAAAACTACTTCTAATATTTTTATATATTAAAGAAAAGTTCGAATTGCGGGATATTTTTAATCTTAATATTTATTTTAGATTTATTTAAAAAAGAAGAAGTTTTCTATTGCTAATTTAGTATTAATTTAATATTATTATATTAAATTTTTTATTATAATTCGGCAATTTATTTTTATAACTGCTAATAATTTTATAATTAATTAATAGTATTTCTAACTGCAGTAAGATTTTCTATTAAAAAATCTAATAATAAAAATAATAAACTATTAGTAGTAGAAGAAATTTCCGACTCCGAACCGCTATTTAAATATAATAATTATAGTAATATACTATATTTTATAAGTAACTGAAGAGAAAGAATTAGAATTATAAAAAAAAAAGTTAGTTAGGTATAAAATAATAACAGTCTTATTAATTCTAAAACTAATTCTTACTATTCTAAAAATCTAGTAAAATCCTAGGAGTTAAATATTGAAGAAGATCTGAGTTATTAATATTATAACTGTTGCGCGGAGAATGCGTAGATAGATTGTTGACAATCCGCCATAGTTACAGGGGTTATCTATAATAATAGATATTAAAAAACAATCTTAAAAATCCTACTTTTAGCATCTGAAAATATATGCTGATTTACTATATAGATTTGGATCTAATAAACCTTCATCAGACCAGTCCTTGTGGATTAGAGATGTCGAAACAGGGAAAATATCATATCCATTCCCGTGCGTTGTAGGAGGACTCACTGTCTACTATGGCTAATTATTAAACACGTACTAGGTACCGCACGAAAACGGACGATTGATTGACCCCGTCTGAAACGCAGCAATCTGACGACAAGATGAATTAGTCTCGGGTCATGAAAGCAGTTCCGGCACAGAGGGCAAGCTTACCACCTCAGTCACACTTGCGTACATCCCACAACCAAGGATAGTGACTCCCACCACAAAAACAATCAAGTTCAGGACAGCAGTGCGAAGGTTGTGCTGATCGAACCAGGCCCCTTCTTTGAGCAAGAAGAACCACATCAAGGGCGGGAGGTAAAAGGAAAAGCCTGAGACCAGCAGACAGCCACAAATCGAAAGCAGCTCGGAGAAGAAAGGGATAGCCTCGGCGACAATCCAACCAATGACATTGATGCAGGCCACGATTACGAGCCATGTCACCCATCCCATGGGAGTGTTGATAAACCGTACTGTGGACCCTTGGAAAATACGACCGTGCATAAAACGCGCGGCGATGGTGGCGTTGATGGCGCCTGAGATGTAGATGACAGGCAGGGCAACACCAAAGGCGATCTTAGCAATCAGAGGGCTGGCAGACAGCAGCGCGGGAGACTGGACCCCTTGTCCTACGAATGCGTAGATCACACCCCCTGTGACGGTGTAGATGGTCATTTGTGTGAGGGCTAACGTGGTGATGGACTTGGTAAAGTCTCTCGGGGTGTGCATTTCGTCCATAAAGGTAGGCTGGGCCCCAGCAAAGGCGTAGGCAAAAGCAATGTTGGAAATGGCAACGAATGCCTCGCTGAAAGTCAACTGTTCCTTGGGCCAGGCCGACCACGCGGCTGACGCTACGGTCGTGTCGTGGGAATGTTGAAGTCCGGTGGCGGTCATGACAATCCCAATGGCCACGATGATGGAGACGAAATCGATATATCCCAGAATGGAGATATCTGCAAAGGTAGGGGGCACGGCAAAAACAAAGAGGATAACAGCGGAGACCATACTGAAGACGAGACCGCACATACTACTTCCAGAGATAGTCGCTAGGGCTAGCTTCCCTGTTAAACAGTGCGAGCCGACGGTCATAGTCAAGAGGGCCACAAAAGCGACGGCCAGGACTTTGTCACCAATGCTTCCCAGAAGCAGGCGGCCAAAGTCCACAATATGCGGCAGGTGCGAATACTTCAGCTTGACTAACCCGATAATGTAGCTGGCATAGATGGCGATGACTCCCAATCCGAGAGTCAAGATGACCCCAGCCACCATGCCCAGCGTTTCGAATGCAGCTGGCAGACTCAGGCTACCCAGTGCAATAGATTGTACAATTAGCACGATGGTAAGGCGCTTCCAGCCGAGGCGATGGAAACGCTGTTCATCTTTCATGGCTCGCTCATGATCGTCTTGCAGGGAGCCCTTGTCCATGGCCTCGGCCTCGGCTTCGGCTGGGTCGGCCGCTGTTGTATCGCCCGCTTTTGTTTCGCCATAGATGCTGAGCTCATCGAGGCGAGTTGTGCCGTTTCCCATTTTCAGGAGTTCTGGTGGGAGATGAAATTGACAAAAGAAAAGAAGCCTGACTCGGATCCCGGGGAAGCGAAGAATAGTATAGGGGCGTCCTATTTCACTGTCTCATTACCCCGCACCCGGAAAAGGAACCATGTCTCTTCCGGGTATAAGTCTGCAGGATTGGGATGCAGATAAATGCCTGATGAAACATAATATCGTGTCATTGGTTTTACCAATCCAGTTGGTACCGTATGCTTCGCTGCCCGGGTAGTAGGATCTGCTTTCCTGATTGATCCCCTCTCCGCGCCAAGCTGGCGGGCGGCACCTTAGTCTCGTTATCTGATCATACGTTGCATCTGATTAGATTAGATTCCTGCAGCCATCCACTTTATTTACGAGTATGAATGGACCTGGTTTGCCACCAAGTTGAGTAGCTAGATAAGTTCTAGTCGTATTACCGAGCAAGGGAGAAAGTTTCTTTCCGCTGCCATCTGTCACAGTCAGCGCACTCGGCCGTGATAAATCAGTTACCATCACCGTGACCGGCCTTGTTTGCAAATCTACATCTAGAATACTGGATTATTTTTCATAAGTGTCTCACCATGGGTATAGTATTGCGTTGAGAGAATTGATGGCACTGGCATCTACAACAGATCCATCCGACGGAACTTACGCCGCTCGGACTTCCTCCGAATGCAATTGACCAGCTTGGCAATTCCCAGTTTAGTTTGATGGCCAGGTAAGCCTACCTAGGTCTCACTCGACCCCTCATCAACGGTGGGCCCACATCCTACCTAACAGCCTAACCGAGCTGTTAGTAGCGCCTGTGCGAGACGCTACCAACTAACCTTAACGTAATCGGTAAGCAAGTGGGCACGGCAAGCGAGTGGGTACCCGCGCGCATCATCTTCGCATTTTTAAAATTAAAGCAATTCAACTACTAATAATTCCACCAAATATGCCTCAATCATCAAATCCTTTAATAGAACGAGAGGGCCGTATCTACCTCGCTATTAAAACTATTTAAAATAGTAAAATTCTACTTATTAAAAAAGCTGTAAGTATTTTTAATATTCCGCATTTAATTCTATAACAACGCTTTAAGAAAGTCAAAGTATAATCAGATATATATACTAACTCCATAAAATTAATTTTTTTTAAAAAAGAAGTTTTAAAAAATTAGATTTTCTTATTTATAAAATATAGGCTTCATCCTCAGCCGGCATATATACGGAATATAACAACAATTCTTTTCTAAAAATAAAACTCGAATTTTACAGTCTCTATAAATAAAAAATAGATATATAATTTTATTAAATATACTTCGGCTTTAAAGACTCAGTTCGCTTAAAAATATTATATTTAATATATAAAATATAAAAATTCGAAGCTTTTAACTGAATAGTTTAACCGTATTAAAGCCGCAAAAAAAAGTATAGTATTTTTAATTAAAATATCTGAAATTTTAATAAAACCGGTTTTATTATAAAAATAATAGCTACAGCCCGTATAGTTATATAGTCTGACTATATAAATAAGCTATTTTTTATACAGTCAGAAAATCAAAAATAGATAACTTTAATTAAGTATATCAACACCGCCGGTATAGTATTATTATTGTACTTAATTTTTAAAAAAAAGTTTATATAAAAATATAGTATTAAAATCTTCTTTTTTTTAATTAGTATATCAATCTATTATTAAATAGTTAGATTTTTAATAATATCGGTTTATATTAGCTTTGTAAATACTTTATTTCTTCTATTAAAAACCGGCGGACAGGGCGATATAGCCTCTTAATTTTTAATAAATATAACTTCTATTTAATTACAGAATTTAATAATATATATAATTAAAATAATATTATTTTTATTTACATACTTCTATATTTTTTATATCTTTATTAATTATTTAATATTACTTACTTTATACTGTTAAAAAGAATATACGGAAGTTTAGTAGAATGACTGATCCGCCAGAACATCTACTATATTAATAAAATTAATTTTTTAAATATATATCCAAAAGCATATTTTTTTATTTTTAAAAAATTAACTATTTATAATACTTTTAAGGCTTCAGAATTAGTTTTATTTCAGCCGGACAAGATTTTTAATAATTAATTATACAGATCTGTAAATCTACTCCAATCGGTAGTACTACTACTATATTAATAGTATTAAAAACATCCAAAAATACAAAATAATTATAGAGATATAAAATTATAATTAAAAAGCTTTTTTATAAATGTATAATCAGCCCATCCTTATAAATAAAAGCAGTGTTATTTTATATTATAAAAGAATATAAAATCGTCTTCAACCGGACTGCTTTGCTTAAGTAGAAAAATAATAAATTATAAACTAAATTAAAAAGGTAGAATACTAAAAATAAGAGATCTTATCGTCGAATAGCTGATCTAGACGGCCTTACTATTAATAAAGTTAGAAATATATTTAAAAAAATTTATAAAACTGATTAAATTAGTAAAAGCCAGTTTAAAAAATCAGCTGCTAATAAGAAATAACCTCGCCGCCGGGCACCACCTCGCTGCAGCAATTGTAATACAATTAGATATATAAAAATAAAATATTTAATATGTTAAAACACCAATTAAACACGTTAATTCTTTAATATATAATATATATAAGCTTCATCTTTTTATAGAAGGCTGTTTAGGTGGGCGCGGGTGCCCACTCGCTTGCCGTGCCCACTCGCTTACCGATTATGTTAGCGTGATGTGATGTTCAGTCTTTATGAACACTCCCTATGCATTTAATATCGGTTACAACCTACTTCATAGCAGTGACAACAGTAAGGTCCACTGCTGTTTGCATGGGTTTACAACCCGACAACACCGGGCTATGTGATGCTCTTTTTATGGAGATATCATCGCTGTTGGGGCCGATATAGTGCAGATGACGCGAAGATAGAGCCTCAGTGGCGTCGGATATGGCCGAGGTCTTCGACTGTGTCTGAACTTCGGACAAATTAGATTCTTGGCCCTTTAATTCTGGGCAGAGCTCCGACCCGGTCAGGGGGCTATTCATCCACATTAAGTACCCCTCCACACGGCCCAATCTCTACCGGTCCCTGTCCCTTGAGCTATGTCAGCAGTCTGACATTTTCCTGTCGCAGCCGCTGGGCAGATGTGACACTGCACTATCTGAAATCCTTTGTACTAAGACTCTAGATCCCTGTTGTGTGGCTCGGTTGTATCCTGGCGCGTTATTTCGATGCTCACTGCTACGGCCGTTAGTAGCGAGAGTCCAGGCTGCTCATCATTGCATCCACTTTGGCTCCGTCAGCTCATGTTTCTGGGATGAAAGGATGCTGATCGCCTGTGCCTCAAGAGCAGGGGCGTCAGCAACCCACCCATCCCCAAGCCCAGCCAGTTCGTCCTTTGTGCAGGATGGGAGATAAGACTGCAGTTGACCTGCGCGAAGGACAGCAGCAGCAACCCTCAACAACTGCTCGACGGGCAAGTCCTCGCTTGTGCGAAATCAGCCTTCCTCTACCTCTGTCCCGTTAGTCAGTACAACCGCTGGGGTCTTACGCCTCAACCCGGTTTGTGTCATCGGGGCCCAAGGTCTCTCTAGAACCCAGGCCTAGGATGGTCACCGTATATTCAGCCAGCTACCACGGGCACGTGAGGGATACATGTCTATTGTCTGAGTTCCGACCGTGAAAGACTGCTCCTAAGAGAAATAACAGGCCGCCGCCTGCGCCTCAACGACACTTGCCGACCCAGACTCCGAATCTGACGCTAGACGAACATGACCCAGTGGCAGACGGCGCAGACCGTACGTCCTCTACGAGAGCCCCTACAGCTCGGAGTATATCAGCATCGCCATTCCCTCGGACTCCTGCGGGCTGCGGTATTTCAACTGCAGCCTTGAATCCACGCCTTCGTAACATGTACAGAGCCACAGGAGCGCTGAGCAATCTTCTCATTATGTGACTACAACGAATCAGTCTCGTCAGAACCAACTCGCTGCACAGTTGCAGTTAATAGAAGCTCATCAACCTCGACCTGCTCCGACCCAAGGCTTCTAATATCGATTGTACCCCCAAAGCCAGCCTCGGCTCGTCCACTAATTGAGTCATTATCCCCCAAGCCCAGCACCGCAAGACATCGTCTTCCTAGAACCCCTGGCTTCATGTTCACATGATGCAAGGGAAGAAACCACGCCTTGGCAAGCAGGTCATCTTCTACAAACGCTCTATCCACCTCAGAGACAATCTTCAAGCCATGCTGATCTTGACGGTAATGCCGGAAACAGGCCATCCCCTCTTTCGAAGCTCGGAACAGAGTAATCCTTTTGGTCGGGCTACAGCTGTGGATGCAAACATTGTGCGTTCTCGTATAACTGAGCTTAAGGAGTTCCAGCTCCCGGAGGTTGGGATCGGGAGCGGCGGGTTTCTGCTCCACGCAGAACGCATGCACCGGCAGCATCGCCCCATCAGCCACATCTGTCCATCTAAAGCCCCGTTCCACTCCGGTATATACGTCCTGAATTGACTCGGAGAACGGCAGCGCCAACATCCCCCACGTATATTTGTCAAACAGCGCCTCCAGCAGTCGCTGCTTGACCTTGTCCATGCCAAAGTCCTCAGCATATGTGACCTCAATGTTATCAATACCCAACGCGCCCACAAGCGCCCAGCAAGAGTCCTGGATCTTGCCGAACTTGCGCCCGCGCTTCCCGGCTAAGATGTCCAGGGGACTATTTTGCCAGTAAGCGACGAAGCCTGAGGCTGTGAGTGTCTGCAGAGACCGCCGCAACCACAGCTCCGGTAGCTGTGCGAAAACATGCGGGCGCTTAGGAATCGGCGACCCGACATCCGGCTCATACCCTTGCGATTTGATGAAGTAGGCGATGGCAATCTCCCAGGCTAATCTGGTGATTGGAACAGTAAGATCCGCAACAGTGGCCCGGTCGCTGAGCCAGAAGTGCTTGCCGAAGAGTCGTTGTCCGCATCCGTCGACGAGCTCCGTTTCGTGCAACAGTACGCCTTCCTGCAGGGTCCAACCGGAGCACGTCCAGCGCTCTGTCCCGTGCGCGTGGTTCAGAAGACTCATCAAGCTATTGGTGTGTCTCTCCAGCTCAGCTGGTGTCTGGTTATCGTCTTCCTCTGTGGGCTTGTCGTCCGGTATGCGCAGGTGAAGCAAGTTCTTAATCGCCGAATCCCGCTCCCAGGAGGTCGCGTGAAGCCAGACGATGCTTTTCTTGGCTTTGCCGTAGATATGCCTTAATCTGAATTAGCATATCACGAACCAGCAAGGAAGAGAGGCTTCTAAGTAGGTGGGTAGAAACCAACTTAACTGGGGAAAGTAAACCTACAGCTGCTTTCCAATCTCCTCCCCCTGAACCTTTCCCAAGTCTAATTTTTTATCCCAGGGTCGCATCCGCTCCCCGCTCTGAGGAACACACATCCAGTCCCACCAAATATACCGAGTCCCAATTGTCTCCATCACCTGTCGTGCTTTGGCGAGTGTCCAGCCCTTGACGGCGGGGACGTCCCATAGAAGACCCTGGGGGGGGTCGGAGGCGGGCTTGCCATCATCAACGATGTAGCCCCAGGTATAGGAGACGATACCGTAACCTTCACCATCGAGAATTCTTTGGGGAATATCGGTGTAGGGTACGATTCTCCACTGCTGGAGGTCGAGGAGCCAGCGGGGGTTTTGAGGGTCGTTGGGGGGGACGGATATTCTATTGGCCATTTTGTTGATGGATTGACCAGGCTTGGGGAATGTTAAATATACAATAGAATAGGTTCTTGAGTCGCGGAAGGTAGGAAGCCTCGCAGTTGATGTGAGGTTTTAAACGCCTTCGCGACCAGGTAGTTATCTAAGGAGAAGGTCGGCAAGTGGAAACGTGCCAGTCATTGGGGGTATTCGGCTGGTGGGGCTGAAGAAATTGCGATCTACTCTCCATTCGCCAATAATGTTACCGCACGCCAGTCGCTTACTTCTTCTCGAGTGCGGTCTTTTGAAGGCAGTTGGTCGATCTTGGTTCGGCCTTTGCAATGGGAGTGTCAATCTCGATAATCTGCTGATATATATGATCTTGATAAATCTACCTCTTGGTGATTGGCATTAATGATTATACGGTCGAAATAGAAACTTCTTATCTCCTCTGTACTTAAATACGAAGAAATCCAATAATCTATTATAGTATTTGACTTAGTATAGGCAATGGCAAGTGGAGGCTTTTAGGGAACAATTAAAATGAAAGTCGATCTCTGTCAATACAGTCTCGAAGACAGTACAAATCAATATTGTTTTCTTTTTTTTTTGCGTTTTTCTTCAGAACATCATCGAATAATCAGAATTATGGTTATATATAGTATGTTGGATATAAGCTGACAATTTGACTTTACTTACTTAGGTCTACTCGTATATACTCTACTTCCATACTTCAGGCCCTTCCGACTCGTGAACAAAAAAGCTAATCTTCTGAAGATATCTCTAGCCACCGGTTGTGATAAAAAGACAATCCAAAAGCTTCGGCCCCGTATGCGCTTCTTTGTTGAAATGGGAGATAAAAAACAACGCTTCGCTTTGCTTTAATTACAGTCCAAAAGTTTCTGTACTCCCCACCGAGACGATGTGCCAGTATTCTTGTGATACTCATAACAGCATAAAGCATTCGCTGTGCACTTACACATTATGGCGGGTCCAAGAAATCCGCCGAAATACAAAAGAGCGTACGATTGCATTTTGACTTCTTCTCCTATTAACTCTTTGTATGAAGACATAGGTAAATAGGGTAAATGGCTAGGCATTCCTGGAGCGGGTTCGTCTCCGTGCGACACCACAGTCTCTCAGGTCATCAAATTCCATCGTAATCAACAATACCAGAGATCCCCAGCGTATTCCAGGGAGGGGGATGACCCTTGTGTTCATCAAGTTGAGCCAGACTCGCTTTTAGGGAGGCCTGTTATTGAAAGCACTCGAAGGAAATAAAAGCCAGCGTGGGGTCTTCTAAAATCGAATTAAATATTCCTTGCGCTAGTTACAAACATCTAAATTCTGGGTTACAGGGGATAGAAACGGTGTCTGAAGTAGGTCGCTTGCCGACAGTCGGTCGCGAGGGCTGACTGTAACATAAGGGAAAGGAATGATGCTGCCAGAGTCTCCACATTCTTGGCACTAAATCTATTCGGTAGCCTGCCACTCAGGTATCTCGTATAGTTCTCATCCTCCTGGCGTTGAAACTGAGTCTTTGGTTGATGAGAGAGCAATAGTCATTGTCTATCTCCTCGCGTGTAAGACCAAATCTATCCAGAGGGAACAGAGGCTCATTTGTTGCAAGTTCGAATAGCTTTGAATCATGATTGGAAAGTGAGAATAGTCTTCAACCAAAAGGTTTTAGCATATCAAACAACCTAGAGTCCAAATTTCTACGGCTCTATCTATAATAGTGTCATTGATATGTTGTTGTATCAGCTCAGGTGCACGCAAGGCCAGAGGTGTCACAGGTTGCTGATCGCAGTGTCGGATATATTGAGCTTATATTATACACGAAGTCTCAATAATGCTGACCACACAAAATAGACGAATAAGTATATCTTACTTCCGCCCAGATCACCGATTCTGACCTGGATTGTCGAGAAATCTGCATTATCCAACTGGCCTCGGCGCCTTTGCGTAGGCATTAGATATCTGGGGGCGCTGTCGTCTTCAAGCACACCTGGTAACCATTTGACGGGGCTGAACTAGGGAGGCTATAACAGCTTGCCCATGCTCGTGGACCCCGATCACCGAAAATAGTATGTTTGCGGGTCACAGATCTGCACTTAATGATTAGACAGCGGCTTGCACCATCTGAGAGCTCCGACATACCACAGTGAGTGATGCCTGACTGATGAAGGAAGTCAGGGCCCAGCAAAATTTGATGAGACTTTAATTGCAGTGTTTGACAAAGGATGCTGTGCAGAGACAGACATACACGCACTCCAAGGCTTTACTGCAGGTGTAATGCTAGGAATTTTCGCTCTATATCTTCCGGGTTCAGACGACACCCGAACTGCTAAACGTGGGATTTCTACTAGGTAGGCTTATCAGCTTGCCTAATCTTGTCGGCTTCTATGTTAGTGCATGGGCGCAATCCCAGCCTTGTGGAATAGTTTGAAATCCATCACCCGGACCTTTCTCCCTTGGTATGATGATCATCTCATACCTCCATACCACTGTCTGTCCAGATATGACATCATAACCAACGTGCTAAGCCGTAGGGAGACATCGCCATACCGGAGACTACGCACTGTAGCCGGCCTTTCTCAGTCGATGTTCCGGTAATAAACTAAGTCCACTGCTATCTCCATCGAATCGAGCCCGAGTGAGCTGAGGGGCGGAGTTAACGCGGACTTAAGCCTCGGCACACTGGACTCCAGGCTGACTTATACAATAGCTTGTTAAGACTAAGATTACAGTATCTCAGATGTGCAATACTTAATGTGTGTATTTCCTATGGACTTGCTTTCTCGAAATCATCGATGACTATTGCCCACCTACAACAATTGCATTATTCCCATTGAGATACCACTTCCTCGAACGGTCAACACCACGACAGTTTACCACAAGTTATCACCGAACCCTTCACTATAAATCGAAGATGACGACCGACATCCCCAACATCCCCACAGCCCTTCCTAGGATTCCTTCTCAGACCAAAGACGCCATCGTCGACCCCATTTACCGCGCCCTCCTCTCAATCGACACCGCCAATCCTGCCCTCTTCGCCTCTGCCATCCACGAAGCCGCCCGCTTCAGCCTGAACGGCCGCCTTCTCGAGGGCGCCGACGCTATCAAGACACACGTGTACGATACGGTGTCCAGGATAGACACCACCCACCACCTGTCCAACCTCCGCATCACCGAGTTCGATGAAGTGACAGGGACAGCTAGCTTGGTCGCTACCGTTCTGGCACAGCACTATCGACAGGGAGAGGGACTCGATGCTTCTTCCAAGGGGCTTTTGGCGGGAGGGTTCTATTTTGTCGATGTGGTCAGGGAAGAGGGAGATGCCGAGGTGTGGAGGGTCAAGGAGTGGACCTTGAGGGTTCTTTGGAGGGAGGGCGATGAGGGAGTAATGGCAAGTGTCAACGAGAACGGTGAGAAGAAGGAAGAGTAGCGAGGGAGGTTGTATATGGAACGGCAGTGATTAGTATCTTATGAGAGGCATGCATGATGGATCACTATGGTATTACAAGCCCATTATAGCGGTGACCAATGGATGTTTAGCATGAAGAAGCGCTGAACGAGAGTGAGTAATAAGCAGTTGCACGTAGCTTGGACATTCTATGCAAGGAATCTAGCTCATCAGATTCGTGCAGCTGAGATGGGCAATGGTTATTGATCAAGCGTGGCTCAATGTCAGTAGAACCTTCATACTGCGGTGTGTCGAAGCCGCCCGAAATACCTCATATGCTTGCTCGATTTCGTCGAGTGCAAATGCTACAGTTGTCAGCTTTGAGCAAACTCAGAAGAAAAATCTCTGACGGGCAGGAAGCTCACTGTGGGAGAGGAATGCGTCCGGAGTCAGTATTCCAGCCTGGACCATCTTAAGTAATTCGGGCGTGGTACTCGTGTCCACGAGGCTGGTTCGTAAGCCTACATCCATTGTTAGTCCACACTTTCCCCCGTGGAGTACTTGGAGTGACTGACAAATATTGCGATGCCACAAGTGCTCCAGATGGAAGGCACAACTGCTGCCATGCACTCCAAGCGACGCAATAGTGCCACCCGGTGCGACCAGATACTGCGAGAGATCAAATGTCTCTTTGGCTCCAGCGGCTTCGATCACTACATCGAACAACTCTCCATCCGTCAACCTCCGGCAGGCCTCGAGGGCCTTTTCCCGACCGTCCAGGGTGGTGAGGACATGATCGGCGCCCAGTTCTTTCGCCCGCTCCAGTCGATACTCGCCCCTACTAATGATGACCACCTGCCGAGGCAGCCCATAGCCTCGTTTTAGGATCATCAGTGCCGTCAGCGCAATGGGTCCTGCGCCAAGAATGGCGACTCGTGCGCCCGGCTTGATGTCGCCGTTCATTATACCGCATTCAAATGCAGTAGGAAACACATCCGACAACATCACGTATGCCTTGGGATCGATATCCTGAGGAAGCTGGTGGAGAGAGAAAGCGGCATGCGGAATCCGGACGTATTCTGCCTGCGTACCATCGATCTGGTTGCCCAAAACCCACCCCCCAGACGTGCATTGGGAGGACATCCCCTTTCGACAGAACCGACAGTGGCCGCAAGAGGTAATACAGGAGATCAGGACAGTCTGACCGACTCGGAGGTTGGTCACGCTTGGTCCGACCGAGTCGACAATTCCGACGCCCTCATGGCCTAGGATACAGCCTGGTTTGCATGGGATGTCATTTTGGAGGAGGTGGAGATCTGTGCCGCAAATGGTGGTATAAGTAACCTTCACAATGGCATCTGTGGGCTCTTCAATTGAAGGCTTTGGACGCTCTTCAATGGCGAGACGGTGAGGACCATTGTAAACAACCGCTTTCATAGTGAGGATGGACCCCATGGTGCGAGGCAGTTCTTTGGGATGTGATGTTCAGTTTACGTTCCCCCACTTCCCTCTGCAATGCACCCTTTATATATTTCGAGGGTCAGTGTTTGCGTTGCATTGCTTTGGTACTTTCAGCACTTTTCGCTCATGCAGCATGCGGGGTTGTCATGTATCAAATGACCAATTATAGTCTTCATCAGGGTCGGCTTGAACTGCTGGGTGAAGGTAGCGAGCTGCATGGCGCTGAGCTGCTGCAGTTACTTAGCTTAATCAAGCTACGCGTATCTGCGCGGTGTCGTATTCCGCGGAGAAGACAGATCCGTGTGGCAGATGTCTCGGAGACGCCGGGGACTTTTTCACTAGACGCTATCCTCGATAACCTGCTACGAATAAGAAGTGGAGATAGGGGCTTGGATGGAAGTCTCTCTTAGTAGTATCTGGCATTCATTTGGTTGCTCGAGTACATGATTTCGATTGCATTCTGTCGGAGAAAGCGGTGGGCGGTACGTAGCGGCAATATATCCCGCCTTTCCGTTGCGACGATACATGAAAACAATCTACAAGACTCTACCTCAAACGGCTTCAGACTTCCTTCGTCTCGACTCCCGCCCCCTCTCCGACCAGGGAAAATGCCAGACGGGGATGATGAAAAAGCTGTTGCTCGTGTCGGCAATTCCCGCTAGACAGCCATACCACGCCAAGAACGCCCCGAGTAGGGCGAACAATCCCCCCGCCTTGAGCAGAGGCGTGTAGGGTGCGCCGTCGGGGCGATACAGGTAGCCGACCGCCAGGAGGAGCACGGCAAGGTCGACGGAGGCAAACAGGGAGAAGAATATGACCGTTGACTTGACCGTGCATGTCACGAGTAGGAAGGTGAAAATAAACCAGCCCTAGTGTCAGTAAAGTCAGCAAGCCAGACGCTCACAGAGAACGGAGACACAAACCATCAAATACAGCCCGAACGAGTCATAGAACATGCCCACAGACCCGTCGTCCGCGGCCTTGAGCTGGCTTTCGATGTCGAATCCCCCCGGGGTGAAGATCATGGCCAAAGAGATCCAAAACCCTCCGTATGAGGAGAGGGCTGTAGCACCAAAGGTATTGCCGGCGGCCATTTCCCTGGTATCTGATAATTAGCGTGGAGTTCAGCACGCAGAGCAGATGGATGGACGTAGACCTACCACATTCCCGCGAGAAGTTGCACCAGGCCGCCATAAGCAAAAGCCAGCGGGACTACCATGTTGGGTTGAGTGATTCCCCGTGTCTGCATGTTGATACATCCCAGGACGAAGGTGGTCAGGGCAAAGCCAGCCAGTCCTAGCGGGGCGGGATTCGTGATCTTGCGCGCTTTGACTGGCTTATACAGTCCAGGCTGTAACTCGCCTGCGAATGCGGGGAGGTATGTGCCCGCGGTGGGGACATGAGCTAACGGTCCGTACTCAGCTAATTGCTTGTCGAATTCGTGGGAGGCAGTGGTGTGAGTATCGACTCTTTGGGGCACCTCGATGTCACTAGTTGGAGTATCAGGCATGATGTTCGACTTATGCGATGAAAGGCTTTGGAGACCGCAAGGTATTCCCCCAAGGTGAGGACTTGCTACTCTTATACTTGGAAGTGAACACCAAGGTTTGAGTTCGTTTCATTCTCGCTAAGGGATCCAGATCTCTCAGACTGGGCACCTCCTTTCACCTCGTGGTCGTCATGCGGGGAAAAGCTAGCTTGCACCGTGTTCTCAAATATGAGCACTCATCCATCCAGATTCTTCGGGCGGACGGGGCCTCAATTGGATCCGTCCATCAGTTGTGGGCCCTGATCTACAACTTAACTTATCGTTCGAGCGGTACCTATCTGGGGAAAAGGGACTATCTCCCCGCGCTAGGGGTTGTTAGAGTGGATCAACATCTCCTTTCGCCTAGACAGGTTGGTCGATTGGGAATGATATACGTGCAGAAAGGAAAGGCAGATCCGGAAGTCTAATTGGGATTGCAGCGAATCCAATTCGTGCTATGGTTGGAGCCTACATCGAACAAAGTCTCTCGAGTTTGCCCCTGACTTCCTGACTCCGGGCGAACGGCAGCCTTCTCCAAGACTGTCATTTAGAGAGCAGGAAGGAGGGGGGGGGGGGGGGCGGCACGTGAGTGTACGGGACTCAACAGCCCAGTAGAATGTCCCAACAGTGGTGGTCTGTCTTCTTACATCGATGTGTGACAGCTGGTGGCAAGCACTGTCGAACCCTCGAGTCGCATTGCCCAGCGGCATCTCGGCATTTCCCCCAGCCGCCAGTTCAGGCTCAGGGCTCAGGGCTCAGGGCAAGGGCTTGTCATCACATGCTAGTCCATGGTTTGATCGGCGGTGCAGCTCCTTTTATTCATAGCATCTAGTTACTCCCAGCTTCATATCTTTTATGGTGACGATTATCAGATAATTTTACACTCCAAGGCTTCGGCAGTCTAGATAGCACGACCCATAATATCATATCCACCAATCCCCGCGTTAACAGAAATTGTTCCATGTCTATCTCGCAGAGAATCGCTTAGCAGAACAACCGGTCAAGACGGGTAAGAACCTCGTAGAATATAACCTCGTCGACGCACAGATTCCCCAAACTCTTACTTGTAGGTAGTCAGATCCAACCCCTGCATTTCAGAGCTAAGGGCCTCCACCTCCTGCACAATCTTCGGGATCGCGTCACATTTGTCATGGTCAAGATAGCTCAGGAGATTGCAGCGCGAGGATGGCTTGGGAAAGGCCTTGACGTGAGTGATGAGGGACTCGAAGCTCCAACCGGCGAACGGAGTGGTGGGAGGATTATGCAGGTTGGCTCCGAAGAGGCTTTGTTCGAGGGCCCCCAGATCGACGCAGCGACATTCGAAAGTGCAGCCGAACAAGCCCTGACGCAGCCCGTCTCTCCATCGGGCGATGAGGTTAAGCACACCGGCGATGGACTTCTCTCGGTGGGTATTGATTGCGTCTGTTGTGGTATACGTCGCATGTCAGTATTGGTGTTGTTGCGTCAAACAGGTATGCCATAAATAGCTCGCTTACCCACGATACTCGCTTTCACCGGGAATTCACTCGACTCCATATGTTGATCTCCATGTCGGATTTCCAGGAGGGTGACCTGGTCAAAAACCCGGCTCATTTCAAAGAAGTACGACACCCAGATCCACTCGAGGGTCTCGGTCGCATTGTAGCCGGTAGGGATTTGGGTCTCGAGATGCGACTTCCAGAGGCGGAGGTGCACCTGGACAGCCTCCTGACAGGCGTAGTAGTCGACCAGCACGGCGATGCGAGCACACAGCGATAAGGAAACGAGGTGGGGCACTCGGTTGTTGCGCCCGTGGATGATGCGCAACAGAATCAGCAACGCCTCCAAGTCCCAGCCTTCCACCGTGATTTCCACCTTTCCGCTGCGCTGTAGATCATGGGCCTCAGTGAAGCTGCTGGTCAGCTGCCGGTCGAACACGGGCGAGGCGAGCTGGAGGTGCTTAGCAGAGACTTGGATGCGCGCTTCGATGTTCTTGAGGGACTGGTCGGGATTCGCGGTCGATGAAGGTAGTTCGGGAGAGGCATTGTCAGGAGCAGGGAATGAAGTCAGATTTGCGTGGAGGACGAGCGTGACTTCGCCGGTCGCATCGATGATGTAGTTGGCGATGATGGCCATGGCTGGTGGTCTCGAGAGGACAATCACAAGGATGAGTGGTGGATGGGTAATGGGGTGGAGAAAAGATGAAAAGAGAGAAAGGATGAAGAAGAAGAAGAAGAAGAAGAAGGAGAAGAAGAGGGGAAAAGATACAAAAGAAGGCAAATCGTGTTACTACCTGGGCACTGCTTTGTGGAGCAGAAAAGTGAGGTATTCACCCACCAGGCTCCGCTATAGTTCTCTGGTGAATGAGTACTAGGCTACTGCTTACCATGTTGGTTATTCTGGGCATCTATTTTTATGCCTTTGATCCATGTCTTTGGTACCTGATCTAAACAACATGATTCGCTAAGTATACTTCTTGACTAAGTGATGTAAATAGAGCGACTGGAGTAGTGAGACCAGATGTTGATGCGTGCACGTGATCTCTGGATCCCTTACTTCTTATCTTATCCTCAACCTGGCCTGCTCATCATGAAAATCACCCCCGGATGTCGCCATTCGCACCAACTAAGACAATCGGGCCGGAGGTCCAATCACAGGCCTAGGATTAATTAATTCCGGCCACATCCCAGAGATAGTAAGTCGGCCCTGGCTCGCCTGGCCGCGCAATGCCCCCCTTCAGCTGCAGCTCGATTGCACCCCTCCTTCTTCTTCTCACCTCGCTTCTTGCCCTCGCCCTCGCCCTAGAAGCGCAAAATGAGTGCGACTGAGATCTACCCGGCGAAAGGCCCAGATATCTCCTTTCAACCACCAACGGAGGAAACGAGCAAGGTGGGCGACAGAGAGCGCATTGTTCAGGATGAAGAGGCGCAAAATCTCCGCCGCGGGTTGGAACAACGGCATACGCAGATGATTGCCATTGCGGGTGCCATTGTAAGTGCTACTCTATCTTCCTTGCAGAGCTCCTGCAGGCAGAACCTAGAAAAGACCCTTCTTAACTTCAAATCGATAGGGAACTGGGCTCTTTCTTGGACTGGGCAGCTCAATTGCCTCTGGAGGACCACTGGGTGCGCTGCTAGGGTACATGCTGGTTGGTGCAATTGTCTGTGCGATCCAGATTGCACTTGGAGAGGTGTCGGCCTTGATGCCCGTGACCGGATCATTTGTGCGACATGTTGAACTCTTGGTGGACCCCGGTCTGGGGTTTGCGATCGGGTGGAATGTGGTCTATGGCTGCTTCATGTCTGTGCCCAGTGAGATCTCGGCCGCCGTCGTGCTGATCCAGTACTGGACGGAGCTGAACACAGCCGTCTGGGTGACCATCCTGATCATTCTATCTGCCGTGGTAGCCCTGCTCTTCATCCGTGTCTACGGTGAGCTCGAGTTCTGCTTCGCGATTCTTAAAATCCTCCTCATCATCGGCATCGTCATCATGGGGCTAGTCATCGACCTAGGTGGCGTGGCTGGCACCCCTCGTTTGGGATTTCATTACTGGAAAGATCCCGGTCCCTTCTCCGAATACATTGCCTCTGGGACATGGGGCCGCTTTCTGGGCTTCTGGGCGGTTCTGACGACAGCCGTGTACAGCTTCTCCGGGGTGGAAAGTCTGACAATGGCCGCTGCCGAAATGCAAAACCCGCGGCGCAACATTCCACGGGCCTGCAAGCGCGTCTTCGCCCGCGTCACTATCTTCTACATCATCGCGGTCCTGATCGTGGGCATGCTGGTCCCCAGCACCGACCCGCGCCTGAACGATTACTCTGGTACAGCAGCCACCAGCCCTTTCGTCATTGCTGCAGCCGACGCTGGCATCAAGGTTGTACCATCGATCATCAACGCGGTCGTCCTCACCTCTGCCTGGTCCTCGTCAAACCAGAGCATTCTGTCGGGCACGCGTACACTATATGGCCTCGCGTTGAAGGGCCACGCGCCCAAGGTCTTCCTTCGGACGACGCGTCACGGCGTACCATACATGTGCGCCGCGCTGCAGATCGCCGTCTCGTGTCTGGCGTACTTGAGCTGCTCCAACGGCGCATATACTGTCTTCAACTGGTTGTTAGACCTTACGTCGGCGGGAGTATTGGTCTCGTGGATTACCATCGCGTTGAACCACATCCGTTTGATCCAGGGATGTCGAGCACAGGGGATTGCGACCGAGGCGCTACCGTGGCATAACTGGTGGTCGTGTAAGTGACGCGTTCAATAATGAGTATGGTTGTGGTTGTAGCTGACCTGCTCTGAAACATGACAGACTATAGCTCGTGGTTTGCCCTCGTGTCGTGCATCATCATTCTCTTCACCGGTGGGTTCACCGTGTTCACCAAGGGGAATTGGGATCCCGCATCGTTCGTGTCTTCTTATTTGTGAGTGTCTTGCTTGATCGAGTATGCCTATTACGCTAACAGTAGCAGGGATATCCCCCTTGTGTTGGCATTCTACCTTGGATACAAGTTTTGGAAGAAGACGAGACTGGTCCCCGTACAAGAGATTCCCCTTCAACAAGCGCTCCAGGAAGTGCGAGATGATGTAGAGGATGAGCCTGTGCAGACGAGCAAATGGTCCAAGTTGAATATCCTCTGGGGATAGAGGAGGTATGATTGATCACCTCGAGCTGTCCAGTCAGTCTTCCGTTGTATGTATGGTCTGGTCTAAGTCCATACCGTGGATGGACAGCAGTTCAAAGTAGCCGCTGGAGCTGACGTCGGGAGTAACAATGGCATTGTCATTTCTTTGTGCGTCGTGGTGTTGGATGAAATGATGTTCCCGCAATGCTTTGTGCGCCTTAATTATGTGCCAATGCTCCGAGCAAAGCGCCTTTACTCTGATCACATCTCAATGGATGGAGCACGGACAAACTATACAAAGATGGAAGGGGAGATCCACAGCATCTGACTCCTCTCGGTGCAAGGATAAAGCAGCACACGATCACAAGCTCCTGTCTGAAATAAGAGGAGGAAGAAGTGGCCCATCAGCGTTGGTTTCCAGCAATCAATCAAGACTCTCCCTTAGCGATGCACAAACAGACTATATAAGTCCCTCTAAGCACCAGCCACGTATGTCATCTCACTTTTGTGCCAGCATCATCGACTTCGACCGACTCGGTTCGTCCGGCTTTCTCGCGTTGACACGAATACGCTACCCCGAAAAACCGTTAATCAGTTACATCACAATGGCGTCCAACGTCCTATCCATGCCTGATGAAATCCTAGCCTGGCACATGCGGCTGCTGCATTGGTTCCCGAAAGAAGAAGGGTACGAGGTCAGCGGCGTCTTGAGCAGCGACGGACTCGGCGTAGCCTTCCATTCGATCACGGTCCACCTGCAGATCCCCGAGAAGGACATCGACCACAAGTTCCTGGCCCTCGTGCTGGGCGAGTGTGGCTGGGACGCCGACCATATGGACCACGACAACACGGTGCTGGACGATCGGATCAATTACCACTCCGACCACATGCTCGCCACACTTCCCCACGGCAGTCCCTTCGCCTGTGGGGTGGTTTGGCATAACGCTATCACTCTTCTCCGGTATAAGCCGGAGAAGCACAAGTACGCTCGGTGCACGGCCCACGGCCAGAATATTCTGGATGTGAAGTATGAAGCCGCAACCATTGACAGTTGGTTCCGCCGGCTGAAGAAGAAATGGAGGCCCGAGACCATCCCCTAAGGTAGAAGCGGATTCGACACCTCGCAACTTCGCGCGACGTCTTATTCCCCAGATTACTATTAGATATGAGTATCCCGAATGACACGAGAACGCGCAGGATAATTGTTGGCGCAGAGAAAATCAAAACCCCACCAAAGTGGATGATTGTGTCGCTCTACGTAGACAGCAGTTAATGTTTTGTAATGAACAGCTGTCATCATAGCTAGTAAATCTGACCATTGTAGAATACTGCCTTGGTTTATGAGTGTGGCTGTATTGGCTCACACATTGCGTAGGAGCCGAGGGTAGCTGAATCCTCGGATGATTGTCGCATAAATCCACGGCTGATATTGTGTGACGACCTCAGAAGATGGCATAACAGAACGTCATGCTAAGCCTACCTTCAGACAAGCCCAACTTCCGGCAAGCATTAGACTCAAGAAGGGCCAAAGGCCATCACCAGTGATTAGAATTGACTCGACCCAAAATCAGTGTTCGGATCGGTCGGTATCTCCCCAAAAGATTGGCCATCACCAAGAAGCATCAGATTGTCCCAGTAGCGGTCGAAGAAATCCGCAGCGTCGGTAGGAGCATTGAATTGAGCATGTTGAGCCCCGACGCTCTGTCCCAAATAGAACGTGGCATCCATCAGGTTGACATCGAATGGGGTACCCTGAGGACTCTGACTCTGGCTCGGTGGCGAAGAGAGGTGAGGAGGCATGAGTTCGAGTTCAGCAAAGGCGTTGGTCACTCCATAATCCACGGGGGCCAGCGAAGGTGCATCTATGCCAGGTGTTGCGCCGTGCTGTAGGTGGGTGTTGGCCACATTCAGCATGATCCGCAAGGCTTCTGCAGTTTTCAATGCCTCCTTGGATTGATGGCGAAGGCGGTTCCAAATATTGTAGGAACGCTCGAGCTCATGGGAAAGTGCTTGTCGTTCTACCAATATGGCCTGCCTTGCATCGGGTGACAGGCTCTGCTGGAGGTCATGTCTCGATTGGCAGGAGATCTCTAGTGAGACAATCATTGCCGCTGTGCGGAAATGCATAATCACACATGACGAGAAGAAGAAGGAGGCGTAGTTTAATTGCCCACCCGGTGAACTCTCGTTGAAAATATCGGACTGATGCTGCAGGACCCTTCTGGCCGCATCCAAGCACTCCCGGCGCGAATATGCGTATTTGGGATTTAGGCGATGCTGGGTAAGATATCGGCGATGAAGGTCTGAGCGAGCCTTCTGATACATGAGATCAATATTATACCGGTCCATAATCGTAGTGGGAGGGTCTGCGATAGACTCGCTCGGCGGGCGAAACCGCAAAGGTGGTGGGATATTGGCGTGGAGACCTCGCAGCTTTGCATCCAGCTCAAGCACCTCCTGGTAGGGGACTCCTTTGACCGAGCAAACTTTGCGGGCAATGTCGGCTCCCGCAAACATCACCCGATTGAGAGCGACCGGGAAGAGAATCAGAGTTTTCTCGGTCGGAGGCCTGGAAGCAGGTAAGGTCGTGGCCGAAGGATCCAGATCGTCATCTGTCAAGTTTCTCGGCTCCAGAGTATCGGATTGCGCCTGCGCGGTGGTGGGGGGAAGGCCAGCCTGACACGAGATGTAGTGGTCTAGGAGACAGAGATACATCCAAACCCGACGTCGCATCTCGCCGTCAAACACCGAGATCTCGCGATAATGTTCAGGATCGCGATGGTAGCCGCTATGAATAGCCAAGCGAGTGGCCAACCCCAGCAGGATGGATGGCCCGACGTGGGTGTCGGTGCTTCTGAGAATCTCACAACAGATGCTCAAAATGAGAGTCTCCAATTTGTATCGTCCCGGTCTCGTATACTCCGCCATGGTGAGACATTGCGACGCCAAGCGGAAATACTCATCGAATGCTTCTGCAAAATGACCCTCCGCCCTGCCAGCCGTGGTGAACAGGTGCAGTCCGGCGGCCGCACTGAGGATAGTGTAGAGATAGGCTAGCCAACTAATGGATGCGCTCTGGGGGTTCTTCCAGAAAGCAGTATACTACGCCGCGGATTAGGATGCATGAGTCGGAATGGGGAACAGTCTTCAGTGGGCTTACCTCTCGGGTGAATGTTGGAGTATGTATAAGCACTTAGACGCGTTAGGATATATCCGACAATACGGTTCGGAATGATACTCACCCAGAGGGGACTCTTTCGAATTCAAATAGGCCGATACCAACCTATCTGCCATGGATCGAACGGGCAAAGCGGCAAGGAGCTCCGAGATAGTTGAGGGAATGGAGTTTCCGAATAGCAGTACAGGGCCCGAAACATCCGGGACTACATCCTCCTCTTCCACCTCCTCGGGAGAAGTATTCTCGTGCATCTGAAGGAACTCCTTGACCTCGGCAATCTGGCAAGGGATCAGTCAATATGAGGAGATCCGTAAAATGGTCAGTGATCCCCTGCTTACCTCGTCCAGCACAGCTTGCCAATGTGTTGGATTATGGTAGCTTGTACCATCGTGTTCAATTGAGATAGTGCCTGGGAACTCCGCCTGCGGTTCGGAAATCGGTTCCGCTGTATGAGTCAGGGACTGAGGCTCTGCTGGCAGCAAGCCTGGGGTCCAAGCAATGTCTGCACGGAACTGTTGTGGTGGTTGTGGTGGTTGTGGTGGTTGTTGTGCCGGAGGCAAGGGATTCCCATTCGACAACTGCTGCACACGGGCCTCAAGTTTGTGGATGTAGTACTGGATGTCATGAGAATCCCCGGTCGAGACTCCCTGGGGACCCACAAAGTGGCACATCTCAGCCCGGCGATGTTTGATGCAGTTGTCACACGGGTGGATGCGATTACATTTCAACCTGGGATCGGGAGAGTCAGAGAGTCAGAGAGGGAGGAGGGTCCAGTGGGGAAGCCGATGGGGCAGCAGGGCTGGAGCTGGGACTAGCACACTTTTTCCGACGGCAAGGAACACAGGAGAGTTTGGGTCTCGGCTTTCTTTTTTTCGCCGACGGGGGGTGGAGGGGAGGATTATCTCCATTGCCGAGTATAGCGTCCATGGTGTATCTACAGTACAGTACAGTGTAGTGTACGTAGCCACCTTGAAGGCAATGAGGGGAATGAATACCTCGAGGAATAAGTCCGTGTACGACGCGCTAAGACGCGGGGATATTTTGGCGAACAGCGGCTGACTCAGCCACTTATCCACGGCGCCATCCGCGGAACCTAACCCCCTTCAGTCTAGCTCCGGACATTTTGGCGATTAGTGCCGGATTTACCTCAGTCGGTCCCGTTTGTCCACTTTATTGTCCATTTTATTGTCCACTTTGTCCTCCACCTTCATCATCGTCATTCCATTGAATGCCCTCCAGACAGACAGTCCCTCCCCTCCCTCATATACCCTATCCTTATTTATAACTAGTCCTTCCGGATCGTTGCTCATCATGACTCTCAAGGAACCCGAATCATCGAATCTCTTCTACCTCGCCCATCTTGCACATCTTGCACATCTTGCAGCCATCGGTTGAGACATGACCCTGCTTCCATCCTCTATCTCTCGATCGCTCCCGTACAGCCCCATGGCCTCATACTCGGAGTTTCTGCCGTGGGATCCAGAGATGGTCGATGTCTTGGACATTGATCCCATGTTACTGCCACCCTCTTGTTATGCGGATCTCGACTCGATCCCTACTGTCTCCCTCATGCCACATCTTTTTTCTGAAGGACAAATCCCGAACACCAGAACGATCGACGCCACGCTGAGTCGATCGGCCTCCCCGATGAGCCACAACTCCTTCCTGTCGCCTGAATCCTGTCCCATCCACGACCTTGGCCATCGCTCGCCCCTGCCTCAGACCTCCGTTCCGGCAGCCACAGCCGCACCCTCTCAATCGACGACCACCACAACCCCTCGACGAGGGACCAAGAGAGCACGGTCGCATTCATTCACAGAAGAGTCCACGGGGAGCGACAATCTCTCGTTCCAAGACTCGGATTCGGAGCGCATCCAGGAGAAACGGCGGCGCAATAAGATGGCTTCGCGGAGGTTACGCCAGCGACAACTCGAGCATGTCTCCGATCTGGAGTCCCGGCTGGGTCGAGTGACTCGCGAGCGTGACGATCTGCGGTTACAGCTCGCCAAATGGGAAGCGGAAGTCATGGTGCTGAGGAAACTCGTCGGACAGAAGATGGACTGATGGCGTTGGGAACTGGCTTGATGATTTTTACGGCTTAGTGGAGCGTCTCCGCGACCATTCTTTTCTGAATCTTCTATATACCCAGGATCATAGAGTCATCATATTCATTTTTTATTTGCCGTGTTTTCTGGCCCTTGGCTAGCAGCAAGTAACTGTGCGACTTGATCACGTGTAGATCACTCGTAGATCACGTGTCGTACTGTCCGCGTCGCGGTCTCGATGAGCTCACCGGAGTAGGAGATAAGCCAGCCAGCCTCACCTTTCAATTCTTCATACTATGTCTATAGACCTATAATGCTCCTGATATTCAGTCTTCTACATCGCAAGAGGGTCTATGCTATGTACCTACACTCTCCGTGTTTCTGGCTTTTTATGTCTTTCTCCTTCGAATATCCATGCTCTGCTGGCTTATCGACCGGCCAGCGAATATATATCTCCACCCATCCGGGCTACATTCCTGGTGTGCCGCAAAACTCACCAACGACTATCGTCCATCGTCACTCCCGAGAGACGAACTTCGTGCTATAGTGAACTAAGAAGGTGATTTCACGAATGTATATTAGCTACTCTGTAGCAAGCCATCACAAACAAACGCCAACATGCCAAGACGCCACCGCAATCCATTTCAAGCCCTTTTTGCATGATGTTATTGACCGAGATTCAATCCCAGATCCAGCCCCAGGTCCATGCCGAGGTTTAGTTGTAATTCTGTCTCCGCCGCATCGTTGGCCTGCTTGAGGGCAATCTGACGCTCCTGCTCATCGGGCGGAAGGGCAGCAAAGGCGGCGGTGTTCTCGTCCCATGCGCGCACACACTCCTTGTTCCAGTTGCACTTCTCGACCTCCCCGTACACCGGATGGCTGAAGCGCGGGTGGTTCGAGGGCCAGTTGGAGGCATGGTAATGATGTTTGACAAGGGCTGTTCGAGCGTTGTGGTTGCCCGAGTCGGAGTGGCCCTGGCCGGCGGCGAAGGCCTCGACGGTCAAGACCAGAATTCCCCCCACGAGCTTGGATTCGGGAATATTGTGGAAAGTGTTCCAGCTCACTTCGTGGCCTAGTCGGATGCTCATCTCTGCCAGCACGGCGGAGGTGAATGCGGAGGGTCCCGTGCCGCTGATCACGTCGTCAAAGTCCAGCTCCAGCTCGCCGATGGGCTTGCCTTGCTGAACCGACAGCTCATGTAACCAAGCCAGAATGTTGTCCACCAGCCGCATCATCACCGGGTGGCGGGGCTTGCTCATGAAAGTCCATTGGCAGAAGGACTGCGATTTCTGGCCCAAGATTGCATGGTCGTTGAACTCGGGCTCGTCGATCTCCACCCCAATGACCAGATCCATCTCGTCCTCAGTAAATCGCTCGGGGATAAATCGGTCCAGCGGGCGGAGAGCTTCCACGTCAATGTCAGCCCAGATTCCTCCATCAACATACATTATCAAGTATCGCAGAAGATCGGCCTTGATGATGCGCGCGTTCAGCGACCGGTAGACTTCGACAATGTCCGGTCGGTTCAACCCCTCCGGCCCATAATGGGTCTCGACATAGTAGAGGTCATTCTCGTCGGTCAGTACCTCGTACCGATGGCGGGGATTCTTCTCCGGCCAGCTTCGAGCAACCAGAAGATCTCGCGGCTCGAAAGCCAGAGGATTGACTTTCCATGATTGCCAGATCTTCCGGGGAAACTGCTTATAGCGCGCGGTGGGCCCGGAGAGGCTGCCATTGACCCCGCCAAAGGTCCCGGTGAGGGAGAGGTAGAAGACCAGCACGAAGGCCGAGAAGAAAAGAGGGGCTACTCGACGGAGGTGGCGTGGTAGGAAGACGCCAGACAAAGGGGTGTTTGCCTGCATTCTGTCGAGCGAGACGAGCAGAGATACAGGCAACAAAGAGAAGTGAATGAAAAGTGGTGGTGCTCGGGGGGGGCAGAAAGGGCGTGGGCTGATGGTCTGGACGTTTATGAGGGAAATCCGCACGGTGACGAGAATGCTTCATATGCGTCAATTGCAGTCGCTAAGCTCTCTTAGCTGCGCTAGGGTTCTCAATGGGACCCAACTGAGCCGGCCATGGAGCTAATCGATTGGCGTAGCACATATGGACCCAGGATGATCGTACTCAAACCATTCGGAGGTTCCTGGGGGGAAAAGCCTCGGGTGGCGCACTGACGGCGGCCTGAAAGGGGAAATGGCTCCGAGACATGTGTTTCTCACACGACCAGGACAGATGGTCAGCGAGGAGACTAACCTTGGAAGACCCTCAACCTGTTCACTCCCCCGGTCGATCGCTCCGCTTAGTCGGAGTTCGGTTGTTTTGGCGGCGGGGGCGACGGGAAGCCCTCATATATCGCTCCGCACCACCAGACCACTGCATCGCAGCCAGCTCGACAACCTCACAAGCTATTCTGGCCATCATGCCAGCTCTCTTACTCTCTCCAATGCACAAAAAGTCCTTGGAAGACGGCGAGTGGAAGTCTTCCCTGCCGGAACCGCCTCCCATCCCTAAGTCTCGCTGGATGGAGAGGCTGTGCCCGGAATTTCTATCCCGATCAGATCATGGCCCGGATCATGACAAATTGCCGACCTCTGCTCCTCGACCTCGACGAACAGCCTACCTAGACGGTCTGCGCGGATTTGCCGCTCTACTGGTGTATTGGCACCATCATCAACTTTGGGCCCACGACAGGATTGGAGCGGAGCGCATCTTCGAGAACGCGTACGGATATGAGAACCAACGCTACCTGGTCGCCTTCCCGGGGATTCGCAACTTTTTCTCGGGCGGACATTTCGCAGTTAGCGTCTTCTTCGTGCTCTCTGGATATGTCCTGTCGGCGAAACCGCTGGCGTTGATCAACGCAGGGGAGCGTGTCGCGCTGAGCGACAATCTCGCGTCAGCTTTGTTCCGTCGCTGGTTGCGCCTCTTCCTGCCCGTTATTGCCACGACCTTCATCTACATGACTTTCCTGCACGTCTTCCGCGTGAAAACGGTGCCCGAACTGCAAGGCGGCTATGGCGCAGAGCTCTGGAACTGGTACGCCGAGTTCAAGAACTTCAGCTTCATCTTCCGGGGCGGAGGTGAGCCGTGGTTCACCTACAATGTCCACTCGTGGTCCATCCCGGTGGAATTCCGCGGATCGATCATCGTCTACACGGCGCTGTTGGCCTTCTCCCACTGTCGCCGATCCATGCGGTTAGCCTGTGAGGCCGGCCTGGTCTTCTATTTTCTTTACATTGCAGATGGCTGGTTCGGAGCATTGTTCATGTCGGGCATGCTCCTGTGCGATCTGGATCAGCTCGCGGCGCGGGACCAGCTGCCCGAATGCTTCGTCATGCTGGAGCCGTACCGCGAGGGGATCTTTCCTGTTCTGCTCGCGATCAGCATATACCTTGGGGGAGTCCCTTCGCGGAGCCTCAAGGTGGAGATCCTCCGCGAGTCCCCCGGGTGGTATTACCTGTCTCTGTTGAAGCCTCAGGCGGTCTTCGACTATAAGTGGTTCTACCTCTTCTGGGCAGCGACCTTTCTGGTTGCCTCGCTGCCACGCATGCCATGGTTGAAGCGATTTTTCGAGACCCCCATCAATCAGTACCTCGGACGGGTGTCGTTTGCCTTCTACCTCGTCCATGGCCCCGTGCTGTGGGTGCTGGGCGATCGGCTGTACGCCGCGGTCGGATGGGCGCGCGATTCACATGCATCGAACTGCCCTGGCTGGATTAACCGACTGCCGTTGCCGCACGTCGGGCCCCTGGGGCTGGAGGTGAGCTTCCTTGCACCGCAGCTGATCCTGCTGCCGGTGACGCTGTGGTTGGCAGAGATAGTGACCCGCTGGATTGACGAGCCGAGCGTGCGAGTAGCGCAGTGGCTGTACCGACGGACACTGGGAAATGACGCCTAGTCTTAGTCTTAGTCTTAGTCTGGAGTAGCAAGTAGCAATCGATAGCAAGACAGGAATTTTAGTGCATGATTTTGCTTCTTGGGTTGCGTGCTAGTTTGTAAGCTCATTTCCGGAGTTGGAGACCAACCGCGGGCCAGGAATGGCGCTATCACCGATGGTTCAGCGAGCAACCGAGAGGGGAAGAGAATGACAGGAGGAGAGAAGACTGATGCGTAGTGAAGAGTGGGGAATCCTTTCGGTCTTACTTCTTCTTTTCCCGGACCCTGGCAATCACCTAGGTAATTTCACATGCTCGACTATCGGCGGCGTAGACGACGTGCTGATCACTTCGCATGAAGCCCGAGTTGAAAAGCGGGGAAGAGCTCCGCCGTCAGATTAATTTATGCAAAGATTGGGTTCGGTGATTCGGCGATTTGGTTAATTGAATGAGTGATTGATTGAATCCCATTCAGGGCCATGCCGCCCAAGCCTAAAGGGGGAAAAGATGCAGCTCAGGCCTCCCACTACTTGTGTATGCCCCTCTGCCTTCATTCCTTCTGGCTGCAACCCTAATT
Source organism: Aspergillus aculeatus ATCC 16872 (assembly GCF_001890905.1). Taxonomy (NCBI): domain Eukaryota; kingdom Fungi; phylum Ascomycota; class Eurotiomycetes; order Eurotiales; family Aspergillaceae; genus Aspergillus; species Aspergillus aculeatus. The sequence goes on from NW_017962985.1 coordinate 48,454, forward strand.
TATCTCACTTCCACACCAGCCAGACCACTCCACCCCTCCCCCCCTTCCTCGCTCAGTCTGAGCTGTCTGATTTTCCCTCCTATTCTTCCCATTCTTCCCTGCTCAGGTCGGACAAGTCCAACCCAAGCTCAGCAAGCAATGTCTGCCCGGCTAATGCGCCTGGTGCCCCTTGCCGGGCTACTCGTGGGACTGCTCCTCGCCTTCTACTACCTGTACAGGGGGGTCGCAGCCCCGTCAGCCACTGGCCTGAAGGAGACCACCCAGCACAATAATATCGACTTTTCGCACCTTTCAGACACTCATCACCCAGTCTTTTCCGCATCGACCCCCAACCAGAAATATTTCCACGTTGACTTTGGTGAACGAGATGGCTTCAACCCCAGCATCATCCCCCATCCCGTACTGCAAGACAAATGGACCATCACCGCGCAACTCGCGCGCAATCGCTCGCAGACAGAGCCCCTCTCCGTCTGGAGTGCCGAGCTGGTCTGTACCGCAGCCTTCCAGGACCAAGGTCGCACGCTACGCTGCGTTGACCAGCCTCTCATCCTCCCCATCGCTGCGACCGCCGCTGACCAGACGCGCTGCAATGGCGAGCTGGAATTCCTCTCGGTGAGCCTGGGGCCGCACGATGCGCGGATCTTCTACGGGCCCGACCGACCGTATGCGGTGTATGGGTCGAATTCGCAGCACACCTGCTTCGGACAGTGGGCGTTGGACTTCCGCGTGCTGGTCGACTGGCCCGGCGAGGAGCTGATCCAGACGCCAACGTATCGACACCCGGTCGAGCTCCAGCGACCCCTACTGCCGGGGTACTCTGCGATCGAGAAGAACTGGTTCCTGTTCTGGGACATGCACGGGACGGCATACGTGCATTACGATGTGGCGCCCACGCGGGCCTTCTCGCAGCTGCTGAGTATCGCCGATGGCTCCGTCGGTCCCGATCTGGCGGCCAATGCCGCCCCCATCGATGAGCCCTGCCTGCAGAGGCACTTGCCCGTCCTCACAGACCCGGACCACGAGTCCATCCACCAGGCGACGAACTCCCTGGCGATCACGCTGTGCGAACGCGCAGATCCCAGCTGCCAGCCTAGCGAGGATAACACGTTTGTTTTCATGGTCTTCCAGCACAAGAAGTACGTGGCCTTCCACAGTGTGTATGAGCCCTACGTCATGTTGTTCCGCCAACGTGCGCCGTTCGAGATGTTTGGGGTCTCCATCAAGCCACTCTGGATTCACGGGAGGGGGTCCGCGAGTGTGGGGGTCGAGGAGGACCAACAGCAGTCGGAGATGTTGTATGTGACCTCCATCAGCTGGAAACAGGCGGGCCAGCGCTACCATGGATACATCGATGATGTGGTGTTCATGGGCTTTGGGCGGGAAGATTCCCATTCGGGAGGCATAGATGTGCTTGCGAGGGATCTGCTCGATGGACTAGGGTATTGCTTCGGTTGAGGTGCTGTGGTGTGATGTTATGTTCTGTATGATATGAGACAACGATATGCTCTCCAGGGGCAAATAGATTAATTGCTGGACCACTGCATCAGTCCTGATCCATTCTTGCACCGCCAACTAAGCCTTTCCAAGCCTGCGAGTCATGCATGGGCTTCAGCCCTACGTCCTGATTGATGGGGCTGTCATATCCCTGAAACAAGCTTGGTGGTGACCCACTGGTTGCTGGGCGGTTAACGCCCAATAGAACGGAGGCATTTGCAGCCTTCGCTGGAGATAGGGCGGTTTCCAAGAGATGACAGCTCCACCACGGACTCAAGAAGAGTGTGATGAACTTCCCAGTGGGCGCTTGCGACAGGCAGCATGATTCGGAGGGAACGTACGGTGAAAAGGATGTACATGAGCGACCCCGGCTGCTCCTTTATCTCTACCTTCCGCTCCAGTTTCTTAGCTTTGCGGGGGTGAAACGTTTTCATTCTCAGTCACTCCTTTGACCATTTCTCCATCCTTTCGGTTCTTTCCTTTCGGTTCTTTTCTTGAAGCCTTTCTTGCTTCTCGAGGGCTGTGGCTGGACCGCAACCCTGATCTCGTTCTTCACTGCCAGCCACATTTGGTACTGTACGTTCGGCCAACATGTCGGACAGCATGTGGTATGCGTTCCTCAACGACGAGCTCTGCTACGTCTCCCTGTGGACATTCGCTTGCCTGATAGCGATCATCTTCATCTGGCAGACCACGCAGCAGCTTGCTGCCCATCTCCGGCGACTAGCGACTTTCACCGACCCGTCGCAGATGTTCCACCGGGTTGCTGACCCCCGACTCTCATGGCTCAAGCGGCATGTCCTCTACGCCCCCCTCTGGCGCAATCGGCACAACCGAGAAATGCAGCTTTCTCGTGCGGTCAATATGGGCACACTGCCCAGTCGGTTCCACGCCCTGCTGCTCACCTTCGTTGTCGCCCTGAATGTGATTCTTTGCACCATTACGATCCCCTTTGGCTTGAAGGAGTCCACCGTCGCAATGCAGATCCGGAATCGAACCGGGTATATGGCGACAGCGAATTTGTTTCCGTTGTTCATCATGGCGGGGCGCAACAACCCGCTGATCGCGCTGCTGCGGATCTCGTTCGACACCTGGAACCTGCTGCATCGGTGGCTGGGGCGGATTGTCGTGCTGGAGGCGTTGGCACATGTTGTCGCGTGGGGAGTGCCCAAGGTGCAGGATTGTATGGCTCCCTTCTTCGGTGTAGTTGGATTCATGTCTGATACACAGCAGATGGATGGAAGGGGATGCTCGCAACGCTTAGCAAGCCCTTCATGTTCAATGGCTTGATGGTAAGTGCAGCCGACTCCAGTCACTTCGCTTTGACCGGACTGTGATTGACCTCTACGCCCAGTGCATGGTGGCCCTCCTCATCATCCTCGTTCAGTCGCCCTCGCCGATCCGGCACGCCTTCTACGAGACCTTCCTGCACCTCCACATTGCACTCGCCTGCATCGCGCTGGGATTTGTGTGGCATCACGTCTACCGCTACTCGTGCAAGTTCTACCTCTACGCAGCGGTCGCATTCTGGGCATGCGAGGTCGGGATCCCACAGCCAGATCTATGTCCCCAGGCTAACCCCATTACCCTGTAATGCAGCGTCTAGCCCGCTTCCTGATCCTGTTGCACCGGAACTTCCGCAGTGGGACTCGCACCACAGCCTACATCGAGGTTGTCCCGGGCGACGCAATGCGGATTACCCTGCACGTGGCGCAACCGTGGCGCTTCTCGCCGGGCCAGTATCTCTTCCTCTGTATCCCTTCCGTCGGAGGCTGGACCTCGCATCCCTTCTCCGTAGCCTGGGCGGGAGACACGAGCACAGCAGCAGCAGCATCAGTTCCTGAGAAGTCATCCAACAACTACCTCTCACCAGACACAACATCGCAAAGCATCTGCCTGCTGATCCGACGCCGCACGGGCTTCACCGACAACTTATTCAAGACAGCCCTCACCCACCAACACTCCCACCGCAGCACCTTGTCCTACAGCGACGACCCCATGGCAACAAGCCCCTCCTTCCTAGCGCCGCAGACCACCCCTTCCCTTCGACTATCCGCCCTGGTGGAGGGCCCATACGGCAACCTGCACACCCTTGACTCCTACGGCACCGTCCTCCTGATCGCCGGGGGAGTAGGCATCACCCACTGTCTCCCCTTCATCCCGCACCTTCTGAAAGGCTACACGGCCGGCACCGTGTCCGCCCGGCGGATCGCGCTGGTGTGGGTTGTGCAGTCCCCCGAGCACCTGGAGTGGATCCGGCCGTGGATGACGGAGGTGCTGGCGATGGAGGACCGGAGGGCGGTGCTGCGGGTGAAGGTGTTCGTGACGCGGCCGCGGAGCCCCAGGGAGATCAAGAGCCCCAGCGCGACGGTGGAGATGTTCGCTGGGCGGCCGGACGTGCAGACGGTGGTGGGGATGGAGGCGGCGGGCCAGGTCGGGGCGATGGGGGTGATGTGTTGTGGGAATGGAGGGTTGAGCGATGAGGTGCGGAGGGCGTGTCGGGCGGTGCTGGAGAGGGGGGCGGTGGTGGATTATATCGAGGAGAGTTTTACTTGGTAGGTGGTGGTGGTAGTGGTGGTAGTGGTGGTTGAGTTGATGAGGTTGTCGTGGTGACGTTGGTTGATGATGGTTGTGTTGTGTGTCGGAGTCGGCGCTTATTCCCGACCCGGGGTTGATGCCCGAGGCACAAAGGCCAGATATTTGCAGCCTTAACAAAGTGGCGTCAGTCTGGCAGCGAGGCTAGTCCGCATTCGCCAGCATAGCCAATATTGTGGCCATCTTTCCCGTGCGTATCTACACCTACAGTAGTATAGAGAGAGCAACCATTTACCCCTTGTACAACCGGTACAAGACCATGATTATATTCCGCTATCTCTCGTGGTCGTCAACGGAATCTCATCCGCAATCACCACCACCTCAACCTTCCTCACAATTCCTCCCACATGCCGATCCAGAAACTCCCGATCCCCCGCGAAGATCTGCGTCGTGATATTCGCCAGAATCTGCCGCTCGTGCTCCTCCGACGAGCACGACGCCTGTCCCTGTGCCTGCTGCCACACATACGGCATGATCCACCGGGCCTTCCAGTCCGCCGCAAAATTCTCGGTAGATTGATTGGGAGTGGGCTCCCCATCCATCTGGTGGTGCTGCGTCTGTTTCTTCCGGATGTACTTCCGAATCCAGTGAAGGACTAAAGGTCGGATACATGGAACGGAGGCGGTGATGAGGACGATGCCGGCCTCGATGAACATCCAGCGGAGGAGGGGGACGCGGTTGATGCGCGGGTTGGTCGATTTGAGAATCGTGGGGTATTCCAGGGTCTTGATGAGGGAGGCGGCCATTGCTCTTCAGACTTTAGTGAGTTTCTGAGAAAAAGTGCTTTGAGGCAGAGGTAGGAGGTAGGGCTTACACGACCCCTAGGCTAAGCAGGGAGATGAGCACTAGTTTGACTCGGAGCGTCCAGTTGAAGCGCCAGAAGACGTAGATGGGGAAGAGGGCGAGGAAAAGGTCGCTGGCGGAGTTGAATGCTACTCTCCCCTGGGGTTAGTCGCGGGTTCTTTGTTGGTGTACTAGCTAGTGCTTGATGATAGGGGACGAACTTACCACCCTGAAAATATCCATAATCGATCTGAACATCCAGCGACATGCAATGTTTCTGAGCGCCAGGCTGAAACACCTCCGCGACACGCGAGCATTGCGTGAACAGCAAAACCACGCTGACCACATTGACTATCACCTGCAGGGGCACGAGAGCCCACAGGACCATGCGGTCCCACGTCCGCGCCGCCAGCAACGCCATCATGTACATGATCATGGCGAGACGACCGGCGGTCGCGGCGAGTATGACAATCGCATAGCCGATGGTCGAGTACCGGAAGCCTGCGACCACACTGTGGTGACCCGGGGAGCTGGTGGTGTTGCCGTACCCGTGGTGGACCGCGAGGTTGAACAGCACTGCTGCAACCAAGAGTAAAGTCTGGCTTCATTAGTGTCAAACTGAGAAGATGGCTGACAATAGCGTACCAGAGCCAGCAATATAATCGCATCACTGAGCTGCAGGTTCCCGAACTTGTAGTTACTTGCCATACGGGAGGCGACAACGAGGATTGAAAAGGCCATCATCGTCCACACACTGATCAGCAGCTCCGGCCCGTAATCCGTCCCGGAGGGCGTCTTTGCCCCAGCACCGAGGGTATGGTTGTGGCCCGCATGGCTATCCTGGTCGTGGTCGTACAGCATAATTACAAAGTGTGTCGGTGCTCATCTTATCTCTCCGCACGATCAGCTCGCGGGAGAATAGAACCAATATGAGGGCAAGCAATCTGGCCATGGCTTGAGTTAAATCAAGTGACGATGGGGTCCGACTCCCTTCACGGGTCGGGCATTATACTCAATTTAGGGCAGGGCGGGACAGACTCCAGATATGGGGACAGATAATCAATGTTGACAGCCACGTAGACAACGAAAGTCATTCAAGCCACCTGCTTGCTCCTAAGTCGCAGATCCTTGACCGCAACAAGACTAAGGACCACCTGCCAAGCCTGATGAGTGAGTGAAGTTCGGGCATCGGCCGAGACAATCCTTATCTGAAACACCGCCGTTGTTCGAACCCACCCACTGGTCCAATCACTCGATTGAGGTGTGCTAAGCATTCTGATTGACTTCAGTGTCAGGCTGACGAGTGTGTCTCAGAGTTGGCGACGGGCCGATGGGCTTGAGAGTCAGTCAATCAAGCTCTGGGATGTGCCTCTGTGCCCCTATTTTTATTCCCATCGCGGGACAGCGCCAAGACCCGGTGAAGACAGCCGCAAAAGCAGCTCTGGTCCGTGCCAGCCTTGTCCCGTTGAGGACTGTTTCATAGCTAACCTGGAATGCTGTTTATTACTTGATCCTATAACGACTGACCATTACTTCCGCGCGGTCACTCATGACTCCAAGGAATGGGTCGTCAGGATAGGCTACGGAATATGGTCCGTGAAACCCATGTTTAGGGCGAAAGAATATTGACTATATTTACGGTATATATGCATAGCTGCTTTACTGCTCTCGATCACCACTCTGAATGTCGGTCAACCCTGCGCTTAGAAGTTTCCCTGCTTCCCGGAATCAGCCTTGGGGCTCTTTCCGCCCTGGCTGGAGACAAAGCCCGAGGGAGCAGCGCCAGCAGACGTGGCAGCAGGCGCGACAGCCGGCTGAGAAGCCGTCTTCGAGTGTCCGCCGCGGCCATGGCCGGAGCCCTGGTGACCATGGTGCTTGGTGTGGTGGCCCTCGTGGCCGTGGTGCTTGGTGTGCTGTCCGGAAGGAGCAGCACCGGAAGGACGAGGACCAAAACCGAAGCCCTGATCAAAGGCACCGGAAGGAGCAGCGCCTACACTCTCACTGGGCTTGGGGGCACCACCGAGCCCATGGCCGGAGCGCTGTCCAGAGGACAAGGCGGAGGGAGCAGCATTCGCGTCATCGCCGAAAGCGGCAGAGGCAGAGGCATAAGAAGTCGCGACAGACGTGGCAGCGGTGCTGGATTCGTCCACAACGGCGACAGCAGTCTCGACGGGGGTCGAGTGGGCCGTGGCGGCAGAGGTGGACGAGGCGACGGCAGTCTCCGATCCCATGGCGGGGATGTTGATGGTCGCAATGGTCCACACCTTACCACCCTCACTCGAGCTCAGGCCGGTGTAGGTGGCGCCGGCGCCAGTCGCGATAGTGTCACCAAAGGTGGTGTCGGCCTCACGGAGGGTGATGGTGGTGTTGAGGTACACCTGGGCAGCCACCGTGCCCGTGCAGTCGGAGTCACACTCGGTGCCTGTTCCATAACTGTGCCGCAAAATCAGCATTCGGGAGCACTGGCTCTAGAAAGATCGAAGGAGGCAACTCACCCAGTCATGTAAGGACCCGACGCGTAGGAGTAGTTCGACAGCGCGGCACCGGTCAAGGCATTGGTGACCGTCTGCACCCAGGTGTTATCGTCGGAAAGCAGGTTGTACTCGATGCGAACGTGGTCGTCACCGCTGACAGCGGAGCCAGTGCCATCGAGCTGGCCGAAGGAACCAAAGATACTGGCGCGCACACACCATTGGCCCGTAGTGGCACCGCACCAGGCGTTGCTGGGCCAGCTCTCCATGGTGGTCTGGATGAGATCTCCAGTGCCGTTGCTCATACCAGGCCAGAGGAAGAGCTCGCCGTTCTGGGTGGCAGGGGCCGTGCCGGGGATGAGGGTGGTCACCGCATTAATGATGTCAGACTTGGTGGGACCCAGCGACACACTGCCTCCCCACGAGTCGCGTTTGGCCACCTTGGTGCCGCTCTGAAGGGCAGCAGGCAGGACGGCACCCAGTGCCACGGCGGGCAGGAGTGCGAGAGTGCTAAGGACTTGCATTTTGAAGTTGAAGCGGATGCGATAAAGAATGTAGTGGAGTAGGATAGGAGGATTAAGGTATGTAAAGAACGGTCGAGGCCACCAGTGCCGTCAATGAAAGGAATGAGATTGCCACCGGGAGGAAGGGATGAGAAGAGAAAGTAAAATCGCATCAACTTGAGGAGACACGGAGCTGGATGCCTTTATAGAGGAAGCGGACACCAGGGCTTTTTTTGAAGGGGCAGCACCTTAATTTGCCCGGGTTTCAGATTAAGCATTGGCCCGCACCCTGAAACAAGCCTCCTGTCCACGTTTTTGGCAGCATCATGCTGAAAACAGGAGATTGTCTCAGATATACTTTTGCTGGACCTTTTCTTGCCTTATGCCCGGGGTCTAGATCTTCCGTCGATACGACGGCTTCAGTATGGTGCGGGAGAGTGGGTGACCCTTGAATTGAGAGATGCACTTTCAAGGTCGACTCGAGGTTGTGAGAGACTACGTACCGGTCAGCTTCTCTAATATCAATACCGAGGGCAAGTACGCACGACAAGTAAGAGTAAGGGAAAAAAAATGTCTCGGGCAGATTCTCTGGAAGCTCCCGGAATGAAGTCAAGCCCCGCCACTCCCAATGGAGCAGACAGGCGACTTGAATGGTTTGGACGACGAACAAGCCAGTATAGCAGAGTGATGCTCAAAGTCGATAATACCCAAGAAGTTGCAACGATATATATGTTCAGGTTTGCTACCGCAACTTCCGACCAAGGCTTCGCACTTGGCCAAGACCCTGGTATACCTGGTATAGTGGCATGGAAATGTGAATGGCGACAAACCCGAGTCCAATCCTTCTATTTTTCTAACACCACAGAAATGACTCGAGCGTTGACAGTCAAAATCCCATCAACTTAAGCTAAGATCCAGAATCTCACCTCCCATGAGCGGACAGGCTGATGCAAGGGGGGGGTGGGCAGGTCAGGTGATTGTTCTTTGTCTACCACAGGTCGAACAACTCAACGCCATCTCACATGTGACATGCATCCATCCACATTCCACATCAAACAGACACCATGGCAGATAATGTCGACGAGTTTGAGCCCTGCAAGAACTCCATGGCCTCCGGTGTCAGCACCCCCACCCTTGCCACAGACAATGAATCTGCAAAGTTAGCCGGCGACGAGCCCCCCTTCGCGGAGATCCAAGCCAAGGTCGCCACTTACACTGTCCTCGACCGTGACGGGCAGCCACACCAATACTCGACCCTCTCCAGCGGCCCAGATGCAGCCCCCCGCACTCTCGTCGTCTTCATCCGCCATTTCTTCTGTGGAGTATGCCTGCCTTTCTCCCAGCTTCTAAAGCACCAGATGCTAACCCAACCCGCAGAGCTGCAAGGAATACATCGAGGTCCTCTCCAAGACCATCACCCCAGAGTTTCTATCCCAACTAAGCACTCCTACCTCGGTGGTAGTTGTGGGGTGCGGCGACCCAGGCCTAATCGACATCTACGCAAAGGAGACAGGCTGTCACTTCCCCATCTACGCGGACCCCACCCGCAAGCTCTACGAGCAACTGGGGCTGCTCTCGTCGCTGGCTCTCGGCGAGAAGCCCGAGTATATCCAGAAGAGCATGGTGCAGATCGTGGCCGAGTCGTTCTGGAAGACGCTGAAGCAGCTCCCCAGTGGGTTGGCGCTCAAGGGAGGCGATTCGCGCCAGAATGGCGGCGAGTTCCTGTACGAGGCGAGTCCCGAGGGGGGCGAAGAGAGACGCGTGGTGTGGTGTCATCGCATGCAGAATACGCGGGACCACACTGAGGTGGCAATCCTAGCCAAGATCTTGGAACGGAAGGGGTGAGTTGGTTGTAGTGGTGAGGGTGTGGGGCTTGGGGCTGGCTGTGAGATGGATGCGATTTGTATCACTCACAACCACCTTTTGATGACATCAAGCTTCTGCTTGTCAATGATCCTACTTGTAATTGAATGTCTACTCGAATGTCCTGCAGGTAAAACATAGGTAATTTTGACAATAAATTGCATCACCCATCAAAAACATTTTCTCGTCAATCATACGTCACTAGTTATCAATATGTGAACGGATACCAAAACACTTTTCTCACACCCATAGCACTTTCAAACAGCAATAGCAAGCCGCTCATGGCTCCCCACCACTTGATTAATTCCCGTTGCGATCAAGTCATCGCTCGCCTCAGCGCGACCCGAGCCAAACCGCTTCAAATTCCACTTCTCGACGCCCTCCACATCCTTCAAATCCTTGGCGAAGGTCCGGAAGAGATCCGCATTCAGACGCTCATACTCGGCATACTCCTTGGGCCAGTCGCCCAGTCGTTCCACCGCCAACTTCAGCAGGTGCAGATGCTGTCGAACATGTTTACCCTCGTCCTCCACGATGCCTCCAGGGCTGGTCGCGCCGGATGCCGACTCGCTGCTGCTGATGCTGTCTTCCATCTCGGTCGCGGAGACAGAACTCGGATCAATAAACACCCGCAGCGCATTTTCATGCAACGATGCCGCTTTCTTGTAGTAACGGAAGGCCAGCTCGCGTCGGTCCTTCTGGGTCTGGTACCCCTGCGCGACGCTGGTGTACATCTGCGAGAGGAGGACAGTCATCTCGACGGTGCTGGGGTGGCGCGGACCATGGACGCGGGCGCAATTGTAGACGATGTCCTCGGCGAGGCGCATGGCAGCGGAATAATCCCCGATCAGATAGCGGGTGATGACGAGCATGCGGCCCAGGGCGAGGGTGTAGGCGGATTGGGGCTGCGAGGTGGCGATGTGGTTGGTGTCGCGGTTGTTCCAGAGCGAGGTCAGAATCCAGGCCAGGTTGTGGTAGTCGTGCTGCTCGTCCAGCACGCAGATCAGGTTGTTGAGGTGCACCAAGTCCAACTGCGTCAGGTCGACCTTCTGCTGCTTGAGGTAGCCCAGCGTCTCCTGCAGGATGGTCGCGGACACGCCTAGCATCTCCTTGCGGGACGAGGCGGCGGGCCGCGCCTCGACGTCCCGACCGGCAACCACCAGCCCGAGCTTGAAGACGATCTTAAGCACCGAGGGGGAGGTGTAGCCCTGATGCACCCGGATGTACTTGAAGGCTGTGAGAGCCAGGTCGCACGCTGCTCTGTAGTCCGCCGTGGCCAGCAGCTGGGTCACCCGGTCGTAGCTGGCGATCGCCACGGAGCGGATGAAGTGCTGCGAGGTGTGCGAGTGGAAGTACTCGAGGAGGGTGGCAATGAAGACCTTGGCTTGACTGGGGTTCGCCTGAACGGTGGACCCCTCCGTGGCAAGGAAGTAGTTGGTGAACTGCTCGACGAGTCGCGCAGCGTCAGCTTGACGGCCCTTGGCGGACAAGAAGCCATACAGGCGCGAGGCAGACGAGGTGACGGTCATGACACTGCTGTTCTTCGAGCCGATCTCAGTGCGGAACTGCTCATAGTACATGTACTCGGTGGTCAGTGCCGAGTAGATTTCATTAAGAGTGAGCGAAGAGTCCTCGCGCTGGCGCAGGCTGTACTCCAGCTCGGCCAGGAAGGACAGACTCTGCCGCTGACTGGAGGTCAGGTCGAATCCCACAGCCCCGACGTTGGTGGTGTCCTTGGCCACAATCTGCCGGTATAGTTCTTGGGATATGTCTCTCGCTCGGTCTACCTGACCGGCCGTGATGTAGCCGGTAGCAATGGTCTTGGCAGCGGCGCTCAGCTGAATGGACGACGACTCGGTGGCAAGGACCTGGGCTGTGGCGTTGCGCAGCAGGGTCACGGCAGCCTGGGTATCGCTCTGTTTGGAATACAGAGCCACGATCTCGCTGAGGTGCGATAGTGCCTCTTCATGGGCCCATCCGTGGGTGGAGCGCAGAGAGGCCAGACGCTGCGTGCGAATAGAGATCACTCTCTTCACTTGCTCGGCGCTCATGGACTCTGTCTTCGACACGTTGACGAGGATGTTCTGTTCTTCGTAAATCGAATCAAGTGTCGCACGGATATCGTCACGGTCGATGTCGACTTCGTTGGACTTGTTGTGCAGCAACTCCTCAAACAGCTCGATTGCTTCTGCCTCGTACCGCTTAGACTCCAGGCAGATATTAGCCAGAGTCTTGGTGGCCTGGATGGTGATCGAGGCCGCGCTGCCAAAGAGGCTGATGCAGGCTTTGCGGTACTGCACTGACACGTCGTGAATGACTGTGGTGTCGCTGTGAACCATGCGCAAACAGTGAATGTATCGCTCATAAAGCGTCTGGACGAAACTCGGTTCTTGCAGCTTGGGGCTGGTCTTGGGTCTCTGCACCGTATTGAACAGTACGCGGCAGGGCTTCAAGGCGTCCGCGTAGCGTGCCTGGTTCAAGAGCTCAGTCACCACGATCAGCAAAGGCTCAAAGGCATCAGGATGGCAGGACTCCGAGTCCTTGTTGAGAATATGCACGATCTGACGATAGTAATCCACCGCGATAGGACGAGGACGAGTCAGCTCTGCCAGCTTCCATAGCTGCTTGATGACGGTCGGGTGCTCCGATCCGTATCGCTTGATGGAGTCGCTCAGGATATCCTGGTGGATAGTGATCAGCTTATCACTTTGCGACATGCGCTCGTATAGACGGAGAATGGCAGTTGTGACACGGCCCCGCAGCTTGTCGCCCGCCGGTCGATCGCGGCGGACGGCCTGATACAAGCGCAGTCGGGCGTCCTCCTCCTTTCCTGTTCGGCGTCGGGAGCGATAGCAATTTGCCAGCCGTTCTGCAAGCTCGATGCAGTACTCCAGATTGCTCGAGGGGAGAACCACTTCGTCCACCGAAGGTGCAAAGAAGGCAGGCCACATGGCCCGGAGGACTTGCTTGATGGCCTTGGTGGCGTCCTGCCATCGATGCTGCGACAGATACAGCTCCAACAGAGTGTTCGTGGCAGTGACGGAGACCTGGTCAGTGCTAGACGTGTTGAAGACCATCTCTTTGAGACTCGATTCGGTGATGGTCGAGCTGGTCGAGGTCGCCATCTTCATCACCTCCCGTGAGGTGGTATTGATATGCTGCTGCACCTCCTGATGAACACCGCTCTGACTGTTGGTACTCTGAGCGCAGTGTTTGAAAACGCTGAGTGCCAGCACAGAAAGTCCCACAGACTTCATTACCTTGGCTACCTCTAGGAACTTGGAGGCCACTGCCTCAGAGCTCGACGTGCTTTGGCTATACCCCTCCCAGAAGCCGGACAGGATTGAAGCGGCCTCGTTCTCCCGGTGTTGGGACTTGAGGAACTTGGCATAGCCCAACACGGCGTCCATGTTCTTAAGCTCCCAGTCAGACGAGTGGCTGAGGCGGTATTCCTTGCTGGTTTGCTGCCACAGCTCAATATACGTCCGCTCGGCGGCCTTCAGGTCTTTCTCGGCCACGAACCGCTCGGCCTTGGCCTGCAGAGACTTGAAGTCGAAGGCGCGGGTGATCACATCGTCCAGCTCCAGTTCGTCCAGAGAGAAAGTCGTCCGCGTCTCCATCGCATCTTTGCGACCGTGAAGGTGGAGCAAGAGCGAGTCGTCCGTCGGTCGTGAGCCCGTCGGTTGCGGCGCGCCGTCCGTGGTCGGCCCCTGCAGCGAGGTTTTGATCTCCTTGGCTCGAGCCTCGTCTCCCATCGAGATGTAATGTTCCGACAGCTGGGTCAGAGTGGAAGTCACCATGCTGCTTGACACTCCATAATGGATCTTGTAGCATTCAACCAGAAGCTGCAGCATCTCGGTGCGTTTCACCATAATCTCGGTCTTGGAGTCCGCGACCCGGTCGGCAGTTACTTCCAGGTAAAACCTGGTCATCTGCATGGTGATCAGGTGTCGGGACGAGAGCACGGTTTGGCTCATCCTCGCAGCATCATAGAAGATCTTGCTAATATGGGCCGGGAGGGTGTTGTGGATACGTCGGTAGAAGAGAGCCTGACAGAGGACAGTCTGCAGGGTCGTGGGGTGACTAGGGCTCAACGCCTGCCGGTACAGTCGGGTTTGGATGCCGTGCAGCAGCCGCAACGAGGGAGTGGATTTGTTGTCCCAAACTGTCATCTCAAGCAATGGCACTGTGGGCGAAGTCGGAAGCGCACTGCGCAGCCCTTTGGCTACAGTGGTGATTTCCTGGTCGGTGGTGCAGCCAAACGCGATTTTGACATGCGTCAACCAGTAGCGCAGGGCAAAGTCGAGTAGAGGATATTTAGCCAGCAGATCCTGGGTGGTATTCTCGTCCAGTGGATCTAGCGAGGGCTCGTGCTCGCTGGTGACGGCCTCCTTGGTGTATAATAGCAGCCTCTGTGCAAAATCGCTGTTCCTGTTTTTGATAGTCGGCAACAGTTTATCTTTCGCCAGCACGTCCAAGATCGCGGTCCGAATCTGTCCATGGCGCAGGTAGACCAGATGGCTCTGGATAAAGACAAGCGATGCGACCGGCTTCAGGAGCTGCTGGATATCAATCGACTTGTCGGTGACGGTGGAATTCTCGACTTGAATGGAGCCCAGCGCCGACAGCTCCTTCTGCGTCATGGGACGAGCCGCAGTGGAGAGCCAAGCCAATACCTTCAATGCATCTTCGCTCAGCTTCGCATGAAGGTTATGCGAGACCAGATCGGTGAGTGTCTTGCCGGTGTTAGCCACACTTTCAATGGCTCTGGTCAGAGCTTGGGCGTTGGCCGAGCCCTCCTCGCGGATGCGTTTGGCGGCCAGTTTGGCCCAGAGGAATGAACCACTGGACGCTTCAGCAATCCGCGTGACGTTGATCTCTTGCTCTTCCTCAGGCAAGGATATGAAACCACGAGTATGCTGCAGAATCTTCCGTACGACAGCGGTGATGTCGTCGAAGACGAGCTCCGGCGAGACATGCACAATGCTCTGCGAAGACGTGGAAAGCGGCTGCTGGGCGCCCAAAACAATCAACTTGACTCTATCCGCGGGGGCCACGGCCTCGGTCAATCGCTTGTGCATCAGGGTCTCTCCGCAGCTGGCCTCGTCCATTCCGTCAACCACCAGGACGAGTTCCTTGGCGCCCTGGAGACTGCTCTTCAGTGCGTTCTCCACCGCAGCCCACAGTAGATCGTCGTACGCGTCCTCTTCCAGTGTCGACTGACTGCGTGTGTACGAATCCGATAGAGTCTGGTAGAGTCGCACATTGCCAATGCGCTTGTCGAAGAGCTGTGACAGGATCATCTTGGCGACTGCACGAGGGGTGGTGTTGGCTGGGATACGACTGCCTATAATGCCTGTGAGTAAGGTTGGTTCTCTGGTGCTGGGAAGTGTGACTTACTGATCGGGACAAAGATCGATTTGTAATGGGTACCTCCGACAGGGTGTTGGAGATGGTCGTTGATCACGGTCGCCAGAATGGTTTTTCCTGAACCCGGTTTACCATGCACCGCCAGGGTCTTGCGGTTGCTTTTGAGGAATCGTGTCAAGTACGGGGTCATCCACAGGCAGGTGGACTCCTCACGCTCCTGGGCAAAGTGCGCGGTTGTTTCCGCCACGTTGACTAGCACGGGGTCCTCAGGCTGCAGCCAATCTTTGAGGGCTCGGATCTCGGTGACTGTTGCACGAGAGCATTAGCCACTGTTGCGGATATGAGAAGTAGTTTGAAGGCAATCACGCTCACCTTTGTCCCCGTTCAGACCCTCCCGGATCAGCTGGTGGCGCCACATTGACTCGGAGACATGTTCACAGCGAGCCTTGAAGCTGTCAATGGGACCCGGAAAGGTGCTGTAAATGTCAATCGAGACGGAGTCAGAAGAGTTCAAAGACCGATGGAAGTGTCTTGCCACGCCAACAACAAGGGTGACGAGGTCGGCCAAGGCCAGAATGAGTTGGTCTTTGATCTCCTGGGACACAGAGAATAGTTCTGTGCGATCCAGCAAGTTCCCAAGGCCCATGGAGGAGCGGTAGAAGAATCCGAACAGATCCATCAACGCAGGGGCATTGTCCTCTGCCAACTAATACGAGACATCTCAGCGGTCAAATTGAATTTGTGCTTGGATTAGGCATGCATACCTCGAGTAGGCTCGCACAGTGAACATAGGCAAGCTGGGCAGCCATGTGACTGTCTCCGGCAAACTGCTCCAGAGCCGTGTCGAATGAATGCAGCCGCTCCACGAACAAGGCCGCCCAGACAAGCGCCTTGTCATAGCTGCTGCCCTCTGGAGGGAGCTTACGCATCCGCTCCGCTCGAATCCATTCGAGAAGCGTGGCATAGTCCGCGTCGGTGATACTAGACGAGATCATAGCGTCGCTGCTGCGACGAGTTAGTGAGCTTACGACATCCGCCAGCGTGGAGCTTCCTCCACCACTCAGGGCCCGTGACCCCCGCCTCGAGGTGGAGGTGTGGTAAGTGGTTGTGTATCCCTCCTGCTCCAGGATATCCGACGCTCGTCGAGTTCCGAATAGTGCGGTGGTCGACAGAGGAGAGCCGAAGGTGTAATGGACGTTAGGTTGGAACGAGGTAGCCATGGTCGGTTCTAGACGTGGTTGTTCGCAGGCAGGACTGTGTATGCAGGGTATCGATATTCCATCGGGAGAATGGAGTTTCGGGTGATGGATTAAACTTTAGACCAATTTGCATAGATGTTGAGCGTAGCAGGAAATTATGACAGAAAGGCCTGGACTAGGATGTTAAATTCAAGGTGCTTTGAGGAGATACCTCTCAATGAGCAAGGTGCTGGACCTTTGCCATGTATTTCTAGTTTCGACTTGCTTGCTGACTCCTCTCTTTGGAGGCTTGTAAGACGTCAGAATGAGATGCACGACAGTAGGCTGAGTTCTCCGGTCAATTCTGGAAGACCCAAAACCTTCAGAGTATTGACAAATCGCAACATCGATGAATTGGTCCACTGTGTCCATAAATCCCGAGAATGACGAAGTGGTTGGTACTGTAGATAGGTCTGGAATCCACACCAAGTCAGATTTGACATCACTATTGGGGAACCCTGCTGGGTGTTTGTTGTGGAACTTCCACTCACGAGGATTCCCTGGGGCGTGGAGCGCCGGCAGCTTGTTGAGTTTGCGTTGAGCTCACCCAAAACATGGTTGAGCAGTATCTTACTGTCAGGGATTGAATTGAGCTTCGCACGGTGCTATAGAAAGCACTATCGTAGTAGAGCATTTCTTCCAGAGGATGAACTCTTCCAATGCCCGCTGCCGACAGCGCACATCCTTCGCGTCTGCTTGGGGCTTCTTCCGTTTCTGGAAAGTGAATCCCAGTCATTCAATGGTATTCACCCCAGTATCACTTTCATAAAAGTAATAATATCGTGTTGCCAGAGCAAAAGTTAAAAACTTCACGTCATAACAATGAAGCATTGGGTGATCGAATCGGTGGGCGGCGGAAGGCGATTGAGTTAGGGTTGTGGGGACATCCGCATGCGGCAAACCCTCCTCCATGCCATGGCAGCCCACGACAAGATTTCCACAAATCACCATTAATATATGAGCATGGTTTGTTCCAGTGCATCTTCTTGACAAGTATTTCCTGAGTTGTTTACGTAGGGAGAGAGTGGTTGCCGCATGGAAAACCTCGCAAAATACATCACCTCTGGCATTGTGGGTGTCTGGCTCAGTCATGCACTGCTCCGCCATAGTCCCTTCAAGCATGTCAGTATTGTCAGGATTGTATGACGCAGCCGCTGATTTTCTTTCGACTAACGTGGTCAGCATCTGGGTAGATGACCAACACTGTCCCAGCAACAAAGCCTTCGCGGTACCCACTTCTTTCTCCCCGATCGGTGTCCCCGACAAACAAAAATAGACATGTCGAATGCGGATATGGGGGCTTGCGGGGACCCGCGAGGACCATTCTTGATCACTCAGTGGATACGGAGTTAATAATCGATGCAGAAATATGAGTGAAATAGGGATCAAAAGAATTCTGCGGAGTCCACAGCGTGTTGATGGCTGTTCATAACCCACTCTGTCAATGTCGAACTTGTCGACCGGCCCCGTTCAGTCGAGACACAGTGACTCTCGGTCCACCACCTTCACCCAGTGATCAGAACAGAGGAAGGGTTGGGAGGTCCAGAATCATATAGATGGTGAGGTCGGGGAATTGCTCTTCTGAATATGTTTGCATTGATGTGGTCTTGCAGAATGGATGCTAACTTAGAGTATGTGCATTCATGTTGATCCACTCATCCTTGTTTTATATATCATTGACCCCCACCAAGTACTTAGTGATCATCATCTGCATACTCCTGCAAATGAAAGATGAGGGAACATGATGCCTAATCGCGTGGTTTCAGCGGCTTAGGCAAGAGAAGCCAGCTAATCGCCGTAGCACAGAGTAGGGCCACGAGCATAGGCTGCAGGACTTTAACTCCTGTGCGGGCTGAGAGGATTCCGGTCAAGACGGGGAACAAAGAGCCTCCGATCTGTCCAAACACAAATACAAATGCTTGTAGAAAATTGGTCAATGGCTATGTAGTTAAGGAGAAGCAAAGCAGAGGAAGGAGAACGGTCTGCAGGAAATAAACACACCAATTGCTGAGCTCCGAACGTCTGGCGGGAATATCTTCGAGGCGACCGATATACCCTGCTCACTATGTCAGCATCGGCGAACTGTCCCTCAAGGAAACATATTGGCAGTGCAGTACTTACAGCGGCAAAGAATGGCCCAGAAAAGAAACCTAGAACGCAGATTGCGACCGCCTCGACAATAATGTTCGGGACCCTGCACGTGACACATTAGCCGTATACCTAGTGTTGAGGGGAAGTGGAGGGATCCCTACAGCCAGAAGACTAGCTGCAGTCCCACACATAACACGACATAAAGAAAAACCATTCGCCGTTCTCCCAATCGGAAGTGGGCTCAGCCAAAAGCAACCTGCCCAGGAAAGCGCCTCCATAGAACCCAGTGGGGACATATCCCATCGCATCCAGATTGCCGTGCCGCACATTGACGGAATATTCAACCATCCAGCCTGTTTCGTATTAGTCCCTGACTCACTAGAAAATAGGCCCGGTGCGGAGATGACAAACCTCCAGCGGTAATGGCCGCTCCGAGAAAAAAGAAGAAGTACAGACTGGCAAGCCAGACCGTGGGCATGCGCAGAGTGTTCTTGATCTCGACTAGCGCACGGCGACTCTTGGAGTGGGAGTTGGAATGGGGGCCATCTCGCGATCCCTCCGGTGAAGGGTCGGAAGTAGCAGACTTGATTGCGAGCTGGTTGTGAAACGCCGTCAGCACAAATGCTAAATTAAGAACCCCCAAGCCCAGAGGCGCCAGATAGAACAGATTCCACTGCGTAGTTGTTCCCGCCGATGCCACAGCCGTGGCAACCAACGGACCGACCAAGCACCCTGCCATATACATGGCATGGATAAATCCCAACCAACGATGGGCGGCCTTGACGGAAGCAACATAGGTATTGGCGTGAGTGTCATTGTACCCTTGACCTAGACTGGCGAGAAAGAAGGTGACGACATAAAGCGAAAACGGGGGCAGCCAGGCTCGAAGGGCGTGGGAGAGCACTTGAAGGGCTGCGCCCAGGGCCAATATAGCTCCGAGGCCGAGATATTGACAGAGGGCGCTGTTGGTCACGGCAGCCAACAGCCATCCTGCGAAGGTTGATACATAGACCACGACGACAAGGTTGGTGCTCACATGGTAGGAGCGGATCACATAGGGGATTAATGAGCCCAAACTACCATCATTGACCCCGGCGACAAAGAAAGAGAATCCGGCACTGAGGATTTTGGCATACAGCCATCGTTTGTCGGCAATGCTTGGCTCGGGAGGCTCGACTGAGGCTGACTGCTCTGGCGAGAGATCCATCATTTCCTGGTCTGGTTGCGGTCGCATTAATTATACTGGTTGGTAGGTTAGGATGCAAGGAGTGGGAAGGTTGAGAGATGAAGCATTATTGAAATGTTGGTAGACAATGGATTGTACGGTAATCAAGCGATTATCTATGGTTGACTTGGGTTGACTTGGGGATGCGGGAGCAGTTGGTTACATTTCCAGATACGGCAATTCACACAGCAGACCTACTGGACGGTCCAGTCAGTCCCTTGACGGAGCTGTCAAAAATCATTCTGGATCCTGCCGAAAACTAGCCGAAGAGCAGAAGACATTCACTGAAGGCATCAGGGCACCAAGGCGGTCAGGCAGCCAGGCATACACAAGCTCAAACACATGACCGCTGCTAGTCTGAAACGGGAAACATTTATGCCTCAGGCATCATGGATCTTACCGAGGTAAAGCAACATGCACCGATTATTCTCAATTGACACGCTCCCTGATTGCTACTCAATTGACCCTTTGGATCCTCTGGTGCACCAGCACTGCAACATCATCACTGTTCTTCTCCAGAAACATCATATGGCCATTACCACGAAGCCCCCAGTCCGCCAACCGCACATGCTCGGTGCTCACCCCTGCTTGGCGAAGAAATCGGACGGTGCACCAGTCGTACGGCGCATGATACGATGCTTCTGAGGTGACCAGCACCACGGGCGTTCGCTGCAAATTGACCAGCCGTCGCGGGGGCGGGTCGTCTGCTTGAATCACACAGCCCACCTCATCCGGGTGGGTGGCGGGGATGGCAGTCGTCACCAAATCGGTTGTGGGATTGACCACTGCAGGGGAGTAGGCGATAGGAATGTCCGTCAAGCCATATGCGCGGGCGGATCCATTCCCGAAGGCGACATTGCGGAACGGGGGACCGCCTGGTTCCAGGGAGATGATCAGGTGCACGAGGTCCGGTCGCTGGTCGGCTAACAACCAGGCCATGATGCCGCCCTGAGAGTGTGCCAGGAGGATCACTGGCGTGCCGATCTTATCGAGCAGAGCGACGCCCGCTTTCTGCAT
Organism: Aspergillus aculeatus ATCC 16872; assembly: GCF_001890905.1. Classification (NCBI taxonomy): domain Eukaryota; kingdom Fungi; phylum Ascomycota; class Eurotiomycetes; order Eurotiales; family Aspergillaceae; genus Aspergillus; species Aspergillus aculeatus. The sequence goes on from NW_017962985.1 coordinate 69,104, forward strand.
AGCGGTTTCTTGGAGTGTATTGTCGCTGATGAAGGGCACGGTGCTGGCGTAATACTCGTCGAAGACCGGGTCGTGCATCACCCCGGATCCCGGCCACTGGGTGTGCAGCTTGGCCTGAGGCCATAGCGCATACCGCTCGGGAGAAGTGAAGTATCGCTGCAGGTGCTCCGCCGAGTAAGTCTCCAGCTCTCCATTCCACGATTGCCAGGGACTGCGACCGCGGAAGGGTTGGTCGAGGAGGTAGCATTCGTAGCCCTGGTCCAGGAAGTAGGAGGCCCATCCGGGTTGACCGTCGGGTTTGTTCAGCCAATTGGTCCCAGTCTGAGCTTGTCCGTGGATCAGGACGATGGGGTAGGGTTGAGTGACTCGCGTGGGGGTCAGTTTCTCCACATAAATCTGGCCGGTGCGAATGTGCTCGCCGGTGTCTGCCAGGGTAGTGTACTCGCCCCCGGCATAGAAATACCGCACGCGATGAGGAAGATCTAACCCCGAAGGGAGCATCAGCGCCAGCAATGAGAGTGCGAGGTTGACGAGCATTGGGATGCTTCAATGTCATCTGGGTGGTTGGCCAAAATTGACAAAGTTATTTTCATCATCCTTCCTCTTCGTCCTAAATTTTTCTCGCTCCTGCAGGTCGCACAATCGCCACGGCAACGCGTGGCTGCCTTGCTGGGGGTCATCGATGAGACCTGTCTTCTGGTGGCAGTTGCAAGCTGCATGCTGCTTCAGCCAGCAACTCGGATCCTGAATCCCAAGTTAAACGTCACACTGCTCGGAAAATTCCGAGCCTATCCCGTCGGTGAGATTGAAAGCTTCATACGGTGAATGTGCCGTGCTGTGTTGTGTTTTGACGGCTGCCTAGGATTGTTTAAGCCCACGCACTTTGTCCACGCGTCACTCACTCTTCTCTCCACCAGGCCAGGCCAGGCCAGAACCCTATCTACATACATACATGCGATGCCAGACTCAATCCAAGCAGTAAGAACTCACCACTCACGATGCCACCTCCCAGAGTGCAATCAGTCGAATACCACGACCTCGCTAGTCGCTCGTCTATCGATTCATTTGCATCAGTCTCCGACTGGGAGCAAGCTGGGCTGGTTCTTCCCAGCAATCGATCGCACCGTTCCTTCTGGCGCAAGTTGTGGCGATCCACACCTACTCCTTGGCAACCCCAGCGTGCGAGACCACGTCGCTTTGCTTCACCTCGCTGGTCTTCCATCCGACAACTATTCCGAATAGCACTAAGCTTTCTAATCGTTTTGATCAGCTGCACCGCTCTCTTCTTTCCCTCTTACACGCGCCTACCGCCCCATTACCAACAAGTGGTCGAGCGAGCCACGCAGTCCGACCAGCATGGCCGCGGCAACCCGCGCAACGAGCGCATCTTCATCGCAGCCATTCTCTACGACCCCGAGGGCACAATCGCAGGCGGCAGATGGGGCGAGTCCCTGCTACAGCTGATCGACCTACTCGGCGAAGACAACGTCTTCCTCAGCATCTACGAAAACGACAGCAGCGGGCAAGGCGAACAAGCGCTCCGTCACCTGGAGGACCGCGTCGCATGCAACAATTCCATCCAGTCCGACCTCCATCTCGACCTGAGCACCTTTCCCCGGGTCACCGTCCCAGGGGGTGCCCAACGCGTCAAGCGCACCGACTACCTGGCCGAGCTGCGCAACCGCGCCCTGCGACCGCTGGATGACCCCGCAGCCCAGCCCTACGATCGCATCCTATACCTCAACGACGTCATCTTCGACCCCATCGACGCAGTGCAACTCCTCTTCTCCACAAATGCTGCCAATGCATCCGACGGCGTAGCCCGGTACCGCGCCGCGTGCGCCGTCGATTTCATCAACCCGTTCAAGTTCTACGACACCTACGCCACGCGCGATTCGGAAGGCTACGGGATCGGCCTGCAGTTCTACCCGTGGTTCAGCACGGCCGGCCACGCCCGCAGTCGACAGGACGTGCTGGCGCAGAAAGACGCGGTGCGCGTGCGCAGCTGCTGGGGTGGCATGGTCGCCTTCAACGCGACGTACTTCCAGCGCCCAGACCGTCCAGTGCGGTTTCGCGCGGACAGCGACTTGTTCTACGACGGGTCCGAGTGCTGCATCATTCACGCGGATTTGCAGGATCCCCCAGCAGCAGCAAGGGTGGATGATCTGACTGACTCCGGGGTGTATATGAACCCCTATGTGCGGACGGCGTACACTGAGCGGAGCTTCCGGTGGCTGCGCACGACGCGACGCTTCGAGCGGCTGTACTCGCCGGTGCACGGGGTCATGAGTCGGTTGGCCGGGTTTCCGAGGTTCAATCCGCGGAGGACGGAGATCGATGGGGAGGTCGTGGCTGAGAGGATGTGGGTGCCGGATGCGAGGCATTCCAAGGGGGGATCGTACCAGACAGTCGAGCGGGTGGCGGATAACGACGGTTTCTGTGGTGATGGATTCGGTGGGAGACGGGGGTTACAGCTCATCCGAGAAAATCGTCAGCCCGGGGAGGACGGATGGGAGGAGATACCGGTGCCTGTTATATAGTCATTAGTGTCCTAAGTAGTTAAATTGCATATATAAAGTTGTTTTGAATTTCATGGTTTCTTGTGTACAGTACGGTGCCTCCGCAAAAGGTATCCCCAGCATCCCGACTCCGCCAACGCCATAATCATGATAACAGACCACCACAGAATGACAATAGAGAGAAATATCAAACAATCGCAGCAGTAGGCACCTTGGACCAGTCGCGACACATGCCCAGCACCGTCCGACAGAACTTCCCATACTCCACCGTCAGATCGAACGCCCGCCACGACCCCTGCGCCAAATGTCGAAGTCTGGCCGAGGGGTCGGTGATGGGCTTCGAACCCATGTTCCCATATGCCCCGCGGCCGGGACTGCCATCGTGATCTCAGTCAGCCATAGCCAGTAACCTAGAAGTGGTGCACATACCTGAATCCCGTGATGGGGAGAACCACAACATCATCGACCAACTTACTCCTCCCCCCATCTTGCAGTCCCGACAAGGCCTGCCATCGTAGATCAGCTACCTCCTCCAGCCGGCCACGCACTGCGTCCGTGAATGTGGCAGGTCCAGTCAGCGTCAGCGGATCGAGGGCGAGTAGCTCCTGACGCGCAGCCCTGGAGTTGAGAGATCCGCCGTAGCGGTCGGAGATGTTGGTTAGGGTGGTTGAAAAGCGATCGAGGAAGGTCTGCAGGATCGGATGGCCGGGTGCCCAGGCAAAAGCCCACTGGGTCAGCTGCACAGGCTGCGAGTAGCCCATGCGCCAGTAGGTGTCGGTGTCCTCACGGCAGTCGGCCTCCAGCCCGACGATGGCGTGCACTGGGCTGGTCGAGCTGTAGACGATGCCGGTCTGGGTGTCGTTCCAGGGGAGGAGGTCGGTTGCGCTGAGCCATTTCGTCGGAGGGCGGAGGGGCTCGGTGTCAATATCGCCGTACTATCTCCTATCAGTGTCCATTCTTCGACAAGATATAGATACTGAACCAGGCTGGGCTGGACTTACCACACCCCCAATCCACTTGGACACCAGAATACGAAAAACATCTGATCGCTCGACATTGCTCGCCAGACTCGCGAACTGCACCTCTAGGGCAGGTTCGACCTTGCGAATCAACTGAGTCATTCCCGCATCTGTCCATAGGAAATACGCCATCTGCCCGTCGGTCGCCTGCAGCCAGCGCTCGGCGCTATGGCGAAGGAGTTGAGGCCAGGTGTCGATGTGCGTGTTCTTCCAGGTTTGATGCACGACCATGGGGATGGCCGAGTGCGGCAGATAGCGCTCGGCGGTGTTGACGAGGCCGAGAGCCAGCTCGGCGGCTTCGACGATGTTCTTGGGTTGGTGGTCGGATGCGCTCATCCATGTTGGGGGAATATACCAGGCTGTGCAGGTTGTCAGTCATGGTTTGTGTTTGTGGAATTGTGATGGTGGGCGGGACCGTACCTCCTCCTTCCGCATGATGCGTATGGACATGATGATAGAGAAACGGGTATTGATTGTCTAAAGTCATCAACTCGTTATCCCACTCTTCTCGCTGATAGAGCGTCCAGATCATCAGCACTGCACCGAGGAGGGCGAATATAGCCAGGCGTCGCAGGCGAGTGGGTGCCATTGCTGCTCTCCGTATCCTATGCTAGGTGACAGGTGGTGGTGGTGTTGATGGTTGAGGACCTCCCGCCTGATTCCAACCAAGCATCATAATTAAGCTCCGATGCTAAGGCGACGACCCAGGGCGTGGGTGGTGCCAGATGCCATCCGTCACAACGGTTACACAATACGTAGGCAGCGATGAATCGGACCCTGAGGGGCGGCAAGATCTACTGGGTCTACGAAACACACCCCCCATCGGAAGTGAATGTAGAATATGTCTGCCTGGAGACAGCGCCGGTCCACTACCGCCGCAATATTGCCTATCATGTATGCAGGCGCAGAATGCTCGAGCCGCGTGGGCGCAAGCAAACAGATGATGAGTAAAATGATTGCTCACGACCAAAGACCCCCGAACGCACGACCCCTAAAGCCAAAACCCCCTGACCAACTCAAATGTGGATGCGTATATTTTCATCTACATGGAGACCAAACAGAGGCTGAGAATAGCCCTCGTTGCTGCTTGTCAGTCCGGATGTGAGACATTTGACCAGCACTAAAACTAGGCTTCAGTTCAGGGTTTTTCGTGCGGGAAAGTTTAGGCGAGCAAACGCCCACCAAATGGGGGGGCGTGGTTATAATTTGAGACCCGTGGCAGAAGGCGGAAATGGCCGAGGGTTCCAGTCGGTTCCAGTCGGTGTGCGTGATTCAGGGTCAAGTCTTGTTCCGATTTAGTTCAGCCCTACGGAATTGCACCCCTTTTTGCCAGCCTTAGCCGCCAAATTCCCAAAAAGCTTGGTTGTCTTGCCTAGCGAGTGACAGTCCACACACTGCCAGGGTTTTCCACCATATTCTTCAATTCTCCCTCCACTTCTGGAAGGGTTGGACTTGGCTTTGCATCAGCACGGCCATCAAAGTGCTTGTCTCAATTACTATAAACAATATTTCATTCTCACTTGTTCTGACCTGCACCTATCCCTCCGATGCGGTGAAGGTTGACCGGCCCCCACCCGCGGCTGTTCGGGGGATGTCCGTCTGTAACCCGCGGAACCCGAATGCCCTCATCTTCTCTCTGGTCGGCTCCACTGCCCTCGGAACCACTGACGACCAGAATGCCTTGTTTGGGGCTAGTTTGTCTAGCCAGGTTGCAGGTTTTACGCTTACACGCCTACACCAATCGCCGGGTCGGTCTCATCCTGGAATTGGGAAAAGGTCGTACAGGTGAAGGTTTAGGCAGCCATTATCATGGCGTGGCCGGACCTGCAGGATGGGCTGGGCTCCGGTGAATAATGCAATGAGCCTCGCGGGTGGTTACATGGCCGTGACATCTCATCCCCCTTGGATCTCGCCAACAATGTTGAACATACGGCCCGGGGAAGTTCTTGGCTCGATGCTTTCTACGTGACTTTTTACGTGACTTTATACACACACCCACTTTTTTCAATATTCTTTGTGTCTCCTCTCGCCGATAACCAGCATCGACCGTTGATACGATGGCTTCTTTGCGAGTACGGCTACTCTTCGTCGCAGTCACAGTGATCACATTAGCGGGTCTGTTCCTGCCTATGCACGAACTATATCTCCTCCTCCGTCTGCCCTTCGTCTGGAAAACCTCCGCCGCCGACTCGATCCTCTCTGCCCAACGCGACGGATTCGACGTCACTTTCGCATCCTACGCTAACAGCAGCGGTCTCCAAGAAAACGCGGGCATCCCCAACCGCCTCCATCACGTCCACCTGGGCCCCAGCGCACCGCGGGCGGAATGGCTGAGTGCCCGCGCACAGTGTCTGGACCATCACCCGGACTGGGAGGTGTTCCTGTGGGAGGATGAGAACTCCCGCGAGTTCGTGAAGAGCCAGTACCCGCATCTGCTGGCGATGTGGGAGGAATATCCGGCGCTGGTGCAGCGGGTGGATGCGCTGCGGTATATGGTGCTGCATACTTACGGCGGTATATTCTTACCTTCCTCCCTGAGACAACAACAGTGAAGCACTCTTTCTAAACAATGACGTTCAACAGGAGCAATTCTGGACATGGACCTCGCGTGCCGGCAGTCCCTCGACCCCCTCCGCGAATTCGAGTTCGTGGCGCCCGCCGCGCACCCCGTGGGCATCTCGGTGGGGATGATGCTCGCGGCGCCCAACAACGCCTACGTGCGCGCGCTGGTCGACAACCTGCCCCGCTTCAACCGGCGGTGGTCCCTGCTCCCTTACATCACCATCATGTTCAGCACGGGCTGTCACTATGCCTCGTAAGTTGTTTTTCATTATCCTCCCGAACGCACAAGCCCCTAACGTAAGTTCCCTGTGGTAGGACAATCTTCACGCTGCAATCGAACCGGTCCGCCCTCCGCGTCCTAGCCGGCACCCCGGATCACCCCACCCTGAACATGCTAAACGGATACGTCAACACCCCGCTGTTCCAGCATCTGGGCACCTCGTCGTGGCACGGGCGGGATGCGCGTTGGATCAAGTTCTTCGCGCACTGCGACCAGCGCCTCTCCTTTCTCGTAATCGTGGTGTTTCTGCTGTCCTTCGCGGGGGCCGTCTGCTTCTGCGTGGCGCGGGGGCGACGCGCCGCGCGACGACCGGATCCCACGCGCACGGAGGCGATCAAGTCGGAGGGGAAGATGGTGTAAGCTTTTGTCTCCGAGGATTGTTATGTACAGTACATTAGCTCATTGTTCATATTCGTGGTATCGATCGTAATCTGTAACTTCGTGGTTTCAAGTGCCCTAATTCCGGACGGCAGTCCACATACATACTCCGCAAGTTTAAGCACCCCCACTAAAAAGCCACTGCATGAAATTTACACCCCCGAAGGGTTACTGCACGCGCACCAGATCATTGAACCACATATACCGACTAACCACCAGATACAACACGCGGTCCCACGAGTACTGGCTCGCATGCTGGGCGAACGCCGCCCGCGCCACGCGGTAGGTCTCCCACGAGCTGACCAGCAGCGCCGTGTCCTCGTAGCGGCCTGCGACCGCAAGACTGGGGTCATGCTCGGGGCTCACCATCAGCGCGCGGAGAATGCGCCCGGTGAAGGGCAGCGCGGTGCGCAGCAGGTCGACCAGCGAGGCGTATTTGCGTAGCAGGAAGACGCTCTGCAGCATGTAGGCCGGTGGAGCGTTGGGGGTGGCTTGGACGAATTTTCTGCACCATTGACTCATTAGTTGACTGCTGTTTTCTCGGAGTATGGCAGATGGAAATGATATTGATGGGAGGTAATGGGATGGGAAGGGAAGGGGAAAGGCTCACCGCACACCCCCGCTCACAGCGCGGTGGTTCACATGCCCCGACACACCCCCGTCGTCGAAAGTATATAGCAGATCGATGTGCCACTGCTGCACGTACTGCGCGACAACCTCGCGGATGAGATCCTGGTCCCACCAGGCCTTGGGGTTGTCCTGCAGTTCGCCCCGGTCGAGGACGATGCAGCGCTCCGGCGCGATGCCCAGACGGTCGCAGCTGCGGTGGATTTCCGCCTGGCGGGTGTCGCCGAGCCCGTTGTAGTTGCCGCAGGAGAGGACCAGCAGGGCGCGAGTCACCCCGGGGTTGGTGCGGTGGTAGAGGATGGTCGGACTGAAGAAGAGGGTCTCGTCGTCCGGGTGGGCGGTCACCAGCAGGATGTTGCGGGCGCGCTGCACGCTGGCCGGCACCAGCCGGGGATCGTCCGCCAGCGGGTACGCCAGAAGCAGGTATAATCCCACGGCACAGGAGACGAGGACGATGGTGATCGTGGCGAGGAGACGTGGTAGGGGGCCTCGTCGTAGTGGACGTCGTAGACGGCGGAATACCGGTGGGAACTGTGCCATGGCGACGGATTGACTGTGATGAGGAGGAAGAAAGTAGAGGAAGAGAGAGGAGCGATGGGAAGTAGAGAGAGAAAAGAACCATGGATAAGAGGCAGGCAGCCGGATGGGATGTGGAAATACGGTACTGTATGTATTGTCTGTACTGTATGTACTGTTATTCGGTCTAGATTCGGTACAGGAAAGTCAGGTGCCCCCCACTACCCTCATTGACCCACTACCAATCTACTGACTACTAGGTACTCAATATTCATCAAGAGACGCACTTGAGATCTTTTCAATACCCACAGAACAAATCATCATCCATCGGCCAGAACAACCACGGGTCCATCATATTCCTTTCGGCCTCGCCATAACCAAAATCCCCCACTCCACAGCAAGACAGCCCCGAAGATCAACGAGGCGTAATTCATATTCGAAGGAGTAACCGGCTGGTAGGCGGGAAAGACCATGAAAATGCTCGTGAAGCAGAGATAAATAATGGCGACAATGTTGACGATGATTCCAACCCGGCCGAGACTCCACGGCCCCGGCTGCAGGCTATGCGGTAGGAAAGTGCGACGCCACAAGAAAAAGATAATCGGAACAACATAGGAGACGTGCAGGCCGAGAACGGCGAGGGAGAGGATTGCGTTGAACGCCGTGGTCGATCCAATATTGATCAGTCCGAACAACACGAGAAGGCCGGCGGTGGCAAGGATAGAACGCGTTGGTAGATGGGTGTGAGTATCAACGTGAGAAAGATAAGTAGAGAACGGGAGGGCTAAATCAAACATCAGCGTGATTAATCCCAGAACGCAGTTGAGGAAATCACTGTACCTTTATCCCGAGCCAGGGATAAGACCATTCGAGCGGTTGATGCCAGCAGCGCAATCGTAGCCAACCATGCCGTGATGATGAGAACGGCGGTCATAACACAACTCGCGGCCGAAGATTGAGTTGCTTTGCCGAAGATCTCGATTATCGGATATCCTGTATCAGTTTCCAGCGCACTCTCCATGTCTCCCATGCAGAAAAGAATAGTAACAAGGAATGCGAATCCGAGAATGCCGTTGATAGCCAGGGAGCCAAGCATACAGTATGGAACGGCTGTGGTGGCGTGGGCCATCTCCTCACACAGATGTATCGCCCCATCGTAGCCTGGAGCAAGTATTAGCGTCACTATATCGGGTCAACAATGGAGAGAGCACAGACCTGTCAAAACGTAGCAGCTTGAGAGCATACCCAGACACCAGGCCAGTCCATCAGTAGACCAGCCAGTGTTATTGATGAATGTCGTAAATACGAAGTGCGCGTCATTCTTTGCCGGCGCACAAACCCACACAGCAATCAGAATAGCAACAAATCCGACCAAGTGGATCAACAGTGAAATTGTCTCCACCAAGGATAGCAGACGACTACCCCACACATTCAGAATGGTGGCTAATCCGACCATAGCACAGTAGATTAACGATACATGCCAGCGCTGGGGCTGGTACGTCTCGCGGGTGAGAACCACCAAGCCCTGAGCCATACCGGCAGAGAGGTAAGGGGCGCTGGCAGTGAATGACACCCATCCGAATGTCCCTAAAATGGTGTTTCGAGAAGATCAGCTGGTCGTTTCGGCCCGCTGCGGCTGAAGAGCTCACCGATCCATCCAACAATCCAGCTGAAGGATCTCCGCAATTGTTCTGGCGTAAATTTGGCTGTGAAATGATACTGGCCCCCTGCGGTAGGGTATCTATAGAGAAAGTAGTGTGAGCCTAGTGCACTCATTCCTCGGCAGGAGGCACTCACATCGACGCCATTTCACTCAACGACGCTGCGGTCGCAATCGAACCAACGACTGCCACTATCTTCTGGTCAAAACCATTCGTGGATCGACCGAGGCAGAAGAACCAACAAAGATACCCATAGACCAGAGAAACAGGACCACCACTGACAAGACCCGCTGCCATCGTACTGTACAAATCGTGGTCGTCAGCCTACTGAGTGCCATCATCTGTTCAGCGACGGCGCGGATTTACCTAGAAAAGGCCTCCCATGTTGACATCAGAACGACAGTAAGCGACAGGATTGTGAATCGAGAGAAAGGCTTCTGCCCATCCGCAGATAAAGTCAGCATACTACCGAATGCCAGATGGATGAATGTGCAGCTGCCTACCTTCAATTCGACCAATTCTCCAACCCCGCTGTGCACCCCATCGTCCACCTCGCCCGACTTGGCGGTGCAACTGTTATGCGATGCTTTCATGCTTGTAGCCATTTTGATCGAGCGATCGTACGATGGTGGGATGCCTGAAGCAAACTCTGGGCGGGTAGAGCAGGCGTGTATGAGGGGAGCAGGAAATATGCATCTTAACTACAATGATCGATTCTATGTAACCATCACAGGCGGCTAATCATCGTAGTTGTTTCTGGGCAGAGTTGCCACTCACCATGTTGGCAATTAGAGTAGAGATAAGCTAGGTAGCACTTTATCGCTGAAATTGTACAAAAAGTGCGGACCAGTAGGATCACGCGGGCGGGAATATCGAAAGCAGCTCTTATCAATACTTGGTCATTTGGATGCAGAGCCATGATTTAGATGCAGGTAGATGAGAACATGCACAAACGAGTCGCCGAACATAAAGAATCTGAGATCAACCCTAAGAGATGGGTGGACTAGTAAACAACAATAGTGAAGCCTTTGCCTCTCCTCTCTCCTTTCCTTGGCAATTATGATGGGTCTGGTTCCCCGTTTAGATTCGCCGTCAGCATTCCCCGCCGACGATAAGGAGAATTGCACATTTCATGGAAGTGATTAGGTTGGGCTGAAAGGCAGCTGCGCTTGTCTTTGATTTGGCCGATAATGGGATTATGCGGAGACAGTTTGCTGGTATGTATATCTAGACTCAACATCCGATCACTTTTGAAGTGTATCGTTGAGCACGGTGCCATAGAGAGTGTTTGTTTATCTTTTTTTTCTTGGTAGGAAACAGCTACCTCGTCATGCGATAATCTGATGCAGGTACCATTAAGCGCAACATTGAGGACGACCCCAAGACACTGCCTGTCGGGCTAATTTTGTCGGCGCTCCTCCTCACGCAAGTCGGAATCTGGCTGCAAAGCAATCGCAAGCAGAATCGCGCCCAGTTCATTCATCTGGACGGATGATGTTATATTCCATGGGCCGTACTCATGCATTGTAAGGAAATGGGGGCCCGTACTTCGGCCGGGCTTGTTGTTCAGATAGTCAACATAATCTTGATCGTATTCAGCAAATATAAGAAATACATGATGCCGATTCAGGGAGACATGCACTCGCCTACCCACATTCCCGTCTATTAGTGCCCTGAAGCATGGAAGATGTTGACCAGACTTACCGGCAAATTCTATTAAGATAAGGTCTAGATCTGTATCCGATTTGGCCCAAGCTACCATCTGCGCGGCTTCCTGCATGTTGATCAATGCCCTCTTTAGTCTTCTATGCACTGGCTTCACTTCAATGAGGGTACGAACTTTCCCTGTGGGTCCATCTTCGAGATACCCATCAACTCGGGCTTCGAATGACGCATGGCTGAAGTCTGCTTTGAAGGCTTTTCGATGAACAGTCCGACGACTGTGAAATCCCAAAGTGAATTATTAGACCAACCAGAATTGTAGACAGAGCCACGGTGACTATTTCTTGATCTTTGGTAGGCTTGTACATCTGCTTAAGAATCTCGCTCGGCCCGGGTGTCTCCTCGGGAGTTTCAAAGGCGGATGGCTGTTCTTCATCCGAGCTGTCTTCTTCTAACCCTAGTTATCCGATCCTTTTCCATCCTTCCTCATAACAATGAACACACCCTCCGTCCTCTTCTCCTCTTTTGTGTGTGTCTTTGGGCGGAGTTTAAATCGGGCTTTGGGCATCCTGGTTTGGGTTACTAGCGTTGAAGCGACGTATGGCTGGGTGGTATGTGGATTCTGGCGCTGGGAATCGGGTGAAATTCTTTCAATTATGTTTCGGTTATGATGATTAATTAGCATGTTGGGCTTGGTTGTAAGACACCGTGCACAATCTTGCCTTTATTCTGCCTCAGGCAACAAGTCAATGCTCGGGGCGCAGATTGCCGTCGAGCCAATAGGATTTCCAGCAGTTATCCAGCCGGACTGAGAGAGCTTATCTCCGCTCGGCATTGGCATTGAGGCGTGATAGCGTTTTGCGGGGAAGAAGACAGATTTGAATACAGTGTCACTTTGCTTCGTGGTCCTATAATTCGGCATAGTCTCTCATCCAGATTGCTTTCACTTCCACCGAGGTCGCAACCGAAGCTGCTCTCACACATTTCCAATGTCAACCTTGCAACCAGTCTCTCGTCGTAGAGTTAAAGCTCGGAGTGAGTGCGACCTGCTACCCAGTGCAGCGGTGTCTACCAGTGTGTTCGAACTAACCTATTACTCATTCAAGCTGGCTGCCTCCGGTGCAAACAAAGAGTAGGGAGACTCGTCAGACCGGAACTCCATGTGCCCTGCTAACCAAATCTACACAGCGAATAAAGTGTGACGAAACGGTACCGGCGTGTACCCAATGTACGCGGAAGAACTTTGACTGTCCGGGGTACAGACGACCCTTGAAATGGTCCTCCAAGTATGAGGTGGAGATGGCCATCGCGCACCCACCCACCGAGCTGGAAGAGACCATGGAAACATTGCAAGCACAATTCATCCAGTCGAAAAGGTCAAACGACTCTACAGTCAATGATCATCGAGCTGAAGCCGCTCACCGAGCCCAAGCTGACACTGAGGTACCATTCTGCATTCATGGAGACAATATTTCAACCGTATCGACCCGAGGGAGTCCCACTACCAGCGAGCTAACAAGATTGGTCAACCTGCACCAGGTCTATACCACCCTCGAAGATCACGACACAACTCTGCTACGCCACTATTTCTGCAAAGTCTGTCCAGTGAACTCCTGTTTTGACTCGCACAAGAACTTCTTCCGCATGGAGGTCGGAGCCCTGATAAGCTCCCGCCCACTGATCCACTCCTGTGTCCTGGCCATGTCAGCCGCTCATCTAACTCCAATACGAGGCGACATGGTAACAACCACCTTGACTCATCGATCTACGGCATTAGCCTGTCTGAAGGCGGAGATAGAGGCAGTATCCCTTCCACGTCGGAGAGAGAGCGCATCATTACTCGATCGGACCGTCGAAATGCTTCTTGGTAGCATACTTCTGGGAATGACTGAAGTAAGCCATCGGCCCTATTCAGTCACCACCACGATTGACCGCCTGAGATAGGGATGGCATGATCCGACGCAACTAGGTATCACTCATCTACACGGCGCCCGTGTCTTATATCGCAAATGGCTGTCAGCCCCTACGATACCAGGCCCATTCTCTCGAGTGAAAGCTTGTGCTCGAACCAGAAGTCTGATCACTGGTCTCATGGTTTACTGGGAAGCAGTTACTTCCTTCGTTCATACTCAACCGTTGGACGCAACCGCCTACTTAGCGGCCGATGAGCCATCTACCATCTACGTCAACCCTTGGACCGGCATTTGCACGCGATTGTTTGCCTGCCTGGCTAAGATCGGCACACTGACAAGACACCGGTCTCTGCTTCGTCAGATGTCGGTCGCCGCCTCCTCAGCGGCTGGGTGGGCGCAAGCCAGCACCGAGATGATTGAACACGCTCGCAGTGTGGAGACCACGCTCCTCCACTACCAAGTCCCTGGGCAGAAACGAGTCGAAGACACAGTGGATGCAAGAACGCCCATCGACCACCTGCAACGACTGGCCCAGATTTATCAACAGATAAGCCTCCTCCAACTGTACATGACCTTCCCCGACATCCATGCGGGGTCGCAGGACGAAACCCTGTTGCGTGGCCAGACTTCGTGGACAACGAGTCGGGCCCACCGTATTCTAACCCTGGCCACGAATGTTCTGGCCGCTATCGGAGTCCTTCCCACCACCTCTGGCGTGTACTGCCTGCTCACGATTCCGCTGATTATTGCCGGCAGTGCATTGCAAGCTCCTGTGTGCACTGCCCCCAAGCCACATGAGAGTAGCCAATCTTCACCGGATATCCTGAGCTTTACCCTCCAGGATGATACCTATCTTTTCTGGCGGAACTTTGTGCGTGAGCGCATTGAGACCATCCATCGAATCATTGGCGTTGCCGCTATTCCCCGGGCGCAGGAGATTCTGGACAGGGTATGGTTCTTGTCCGATGTGCGGAGGTTTGCAGACGAATCTGGCGGGGAGTTCGAGTACGTCCAGTGGACAGAAGTGATGGTTTCCGAGCGATTGGAGACAGTCTTTGGCTAGCATTGTCTAAGGGTGGCATCGACCGCCCTCGGTCAATTTCGATGAAGAGGGTTCGGGTTATTGTATACGCAGCCTGAGGCTATTGACGCTAGCCGCATTTGGTCAGATAGTGCGTCAAGGAACAAGATGCGATAAGCTGTATGTGCTCCACACTAGCGCTAGTCTTTTTTCAGCCATCATCTTGAAAGCCCTCCCCAGTTATGGTACCTAGTAGATACTGCCAGCAACCTTGAAGTCTTATTACTATAGCTAAGCGAGCAAATTGATACACGCGGTCTTGTGGCCACTTAGTTGTCTCGAATGCTTCACTACATGAATCGCTAGACATCGAGTGGAGATATACTATTAGCAAGCGTTCGACTACCATGTGCCGGTCCATGACCCCGACATCTATTTATATAAACCGCCGTTCACACAATAGAGTATCACAGACAAAGCACACCACAACCACCACTAAACACCCACCATGGTTCTCCAAGTCAAAGGCAAAGTCGAAGCCTACAAGCTTCTCGAATGTCTTCTTCGGTCAGCCCTTTTCCCCAACACCCCCCTAGGAGTCTGATAAATTCACGGGCTGACAAAGGAAAAAGACGACCTGCTCGGAACGGAGAAGCGCGAATTGGGAAATCCAATCGTTGGCTCCTGGTTTCGAATCGAAAAAGGTCCAGAAGCAACACCCCCAGAGTATACCTACGATGAAGTTGGAGTAGTCATTGAGGGTGAGTGCACGAGCCGCATCTTCCTGGAACCGAAGCCTAGGTCAGCTGATTGGAACCACTCTGTAGGAGAGATCAACCTTCGTGATGAAACTGGACAGACCGCCACAGTCAGACCGGGCGATACGTTCTTCTTTCCTCGAGGTAGCACCATCACCTTTTCTTCGGATAGTTATGGGGTGGCGTGGAAGTGTGGGGGGCGTTGGCCGGCTAAACTCTGAGTAAACTGGGGTAGTGCCCTGTGTGCAAGTACTGAATAAATTGAGCATCCATTATCATGTATTCAAGTATTGATTGCTGCTTTTCTCAAACCTGTGCTTATTGTCGAGTATTTGCTATGCTTAAACACTATGACTTGTACATGTTCAATAAGGCAGTCATCACCGTGATAGATAAGTAAGGCGGTAAATATAATCGCAAAAACTGACGGGTAAGGTAAAGCGCATTTGTCAAGACATTTCCTTATCACTGGGTCCTTGGTTGTGCATTTTCAGAAATACGCAGGTCGAGATGTCCTACATGCTTTTCTTGATCTGCGACTCTTCTCCAACTTAGGGTTCTGAGCTAGCCTTCCCGGATTTGGCAAAAAAGTGCGTCGGACTCGCGTGCCACCCGCAGCACGACCAAAGTGCACCACAATGGGAGTACAAGGTATACTCAGCTAAAAAGATAACCATTTGCAAGTCCGCATTAACTCGAGATGCTTTCGGGATGCGCGGATGCCGAAGTGCCCAATGGAATGGCATGACGCGGTCACCAATGCTGTCCTCATGACATTATTTAGCGAAGCCGGATCTCTGGTTCTATGCCTTGAAAACCGCTTCTCCATAGTATCAATCACACTCGCAACATGTCTCGCTCAAAAGAAGGCTTCCTCTGGACTCCCACCGAAACCACCTCTGGCCTGCCCACAAATGCAGTGCAATCGAGCTCCCCGACCCTCCGCGACCGCTATGACGTGATCGTCATCGGTGCCGGATTCGCAGGCCTCACCGCAGCCCGCGACCTGAGTCAGAAGCACGGTCTGGCCGTTCTCCTGGTGGAAGCCCGTGATCGTATCGGCGGGCGCACATGGACGGCCCGAGTGCTCGGGGAGGAGATCGAAATGGGCGGCACCTGGGTGCACTGGAACCAGCCGCATCTCTACGCCGAGCTGCATCGGTATGGACTGCACCTGAACCTGAAGTCCTCGGCAGGGGCCTACGCGCCGCACGAGCAATTGTTCAAGTCGTCAGGAGGTGTGGTGGAGAAGGTTTCCTCCGAGCATTACGGGCCGGCACTCGAGCGCGTGGCGCAGAGAGTCTTCGCGATCGAGGGATTAGACAGTCGGGCCTTGATGCCGTATCCCCATGACCCGCTGCGGGCACCTTCACCGTGGAAGCGGTACGATCATCTCAGTGTCCAGGACCGACTAGACCAACTGACGGACTTGGATCAATGGGAGAAGGAGTTGTTCGCGTCCAACATTAGCACGTTTGGCAGTGCTCCGGCGAAGGAGACAGGGTTCACCGATGCACTGCGCTGGTTTGCACTCGGGGGCCACAGCATGGCGGGAGTGTTCGAGCTGGCAGGAAACTACAAGCTAGGACGAGGCGGGATGACCTCCCTTGCTCGGGCGATTCTGAGCGAGTATGTCGGGGACATTAGTTTTGGCACGGTTGTCGCAGAAGTGAACCATGAGGCGGATGAGGTTGAGGTGCGCACGAAGGACGGACGGAGATTCCGGGCAGACGCAGTCATCTCGACGATCCCACTGTAAGTCCTCTCGTCACTCATGTTCCGAAAGTGTAGACGCAGTTGCTAACGCCCAGCCAGAAACTGTCTCAGCGACGTGCAATTCAACCCCCCGCTCTCGCAACCTCACCAAACCGCCGTGCGCCAGGGCCACATCAACCGCGGCGCAAAGATCCACTTCAAGCTACGTGAAACGCTGCCCGGCTGGTTTTGGACGGCCAATGAAGCCAGCGACTCGGAGTTCGTCTTTGCGTTCTCGGACCACAACGGCACCCAGCCTTCCGGGCCATCGGGCACCTGGTGCATAGGCTTCGGTTACAATGGGCAGTTGACCCAGAAGACAGACAGTGAGCACATCGTGCAGAGGTTCAAGCGGGATATCAAGCCCGATGTCACCGTCGAGGCATACGCGACCCATGACTGGATGAACGACCCGTATGCCAAGGGCGTGTGGGCCTGCTGGGGCCCCAACAGTGCATCGGCCCATCTGCAGGAGCTTCAGAAACCGCACGGTCGCATTCTTTTCGCAAGCGCGGACTGGGCGGATGGTTGGCGGGGCTTTATCGATGGAGCCATCGAGCGAGGTCAGGTGGCTGTTCGGGATACTGTGCGGCTGTTGAAGGAGACTTCCACGGTGTCTGCCAAACTGTGACTAAAGATGTCGTCGCGGGTTTGGGCCTTGCGTTGAGGTAAAGTCTGCTTTGTTACCTGAATGGTGTGTAACAAGCTATCTGCCACGAAACACAAGGCTAAAGGGCAATGAATGTCAGAATAGCAGCATAGAAGATAAAATGAGATAAAGTACTAGGCTTACCACCACATATCATACTTATTCAGTAGGAATTAATTCTGTCGTCCTTAACATTCGTGATGTATTGCCTCGGGGCCCTACATCAGGCCCAGAGAGACATGAAGCAGATCAGAAAATAGTCGGCAAAGACAGATCTAAAAAGTCATCGAAGGCAAGATCTAGGTCGGTCATGTCACCTATCGCCCAATCGTGGTCTCCAGTATAGTATACGACGGGATCTTGTGCCACGGGCGCATAAGTCGCGTTCATCGACAAGCTTTCTTCTTCTCCAGTCGCGGCGGGAGCCGCTCGCGTACGCTTATTCCGAGTCGCTTGTGGAGACTGCACGACAGGCCCATGTACTCTGGGCTCATCCCCGTACAAGCCTGGATCACTCTCGTGGATTTGCTGGAGAGCTTTGCGGCCCAACCGGGCCATCGCTTCGGCAGAGTACCACGAGACACTCAAGCTCTCAAGAAGTGAACAACACGCGTCGATGTCGGTTGCAGCTCGTCTTCGATGGGTGATAAGATTGCTGGACCGGTATTGGCGATAGGACACGCTCATGGACAATGTGACTGCATACGATACGATCGGCAAAGGAGGCAGTTCCTCGGAACACTCTCTCGCCACGATGGATTGCACGCGAATGGCTGCGAGACCCCGTTGGTTGCGTGCAAAGTTGTGCGATTCGGAGCTCGCGTTATCCATCGTTCGGTGAAAGACAATTGCAACTGCTTGGTAGTAGAGCTCCAGAAGTTCTGCACAAAGATAAACCTCGTCAGTCTCTCTCTACCACTACAGTACCTACATCGCTCCATTCGGGATAAGAAGAAAAAACCACTTACCCAAGGAAGCAAAGCCAAGTTCCTCGCCGAAAGGACCCACTATTTCCTCAAAGCTGGGAAATGGTTTCTCTGCCCTATCCTCGTGGTTGGTTCCGGGTCGGTAGAATGAGATAGCCTCGGACAAGAGTTCCGAAATCCTGAACCAAACGTCAAAAGCGGTTGTTGGGGTTTCGGGAGCATTTATGGCGCTGCGCGGCCTCTCTATACTAATATCATGGTCGATGATCAGGGCCGGGCGACCAAACATCGATGCAAGAAGCTTGTCCAGGGTCCACAGACTCCAGAAGAGCTTGAGATGTGCCGAGTCGGCATCGCCCGGTCGCTTGAGGTGCATACCCACGGTTTGTGCTTGGTGGATGGCCTGCGAGAGGTGCATCGAGGCAATTTCCGATCCTTCGGAGTTCTCACAGTGCAAGGCCATCAATGCGAGCACTCGAATCCTCGTCACACGATCCCGCTCGAGCCCTTCGGTCAGCGCATCTTCGAGTCCTTGGTAGACGTCCGTACAGAACACTCGAGGCGACACCACGGCGGCATTCTCGGTCAAGTGAAGATGCGGAGCAGCAGCTCTTGCCTTAGCTGCAACTAGACAGATTGCTCGCTCCAAGAAGGGGGAGGAGATAGCTATGCGTGGATCGACGATGGGCAGGACGTGGTTGACCTGAGAGAAATAGATGGCGAAGAGTGGAAGGCGGGTGGATGAGGGCAGTGGCCTACAGGCCTTCCGTGCAGACTCGTACCGTCGACGAATTAAAGTGTCCAACACATGAGGCGTATATACTTCCTCTGCGGGATACGTTGGCGCTGGGTTGCGCATGTCCTCGGTAGCATTCCTCGATGGATCTCCTCCACTTTCAACGCCAGAGGCAGGAATCCAGAGTCCCACTCGGTCGCGTAGAAGGGTAGAATTCGTACCCACTGCCAGTCTCTCTCGAATCACAGCCTCCGGATTCATCTCGCCAACAAAGCGAGCCGGCAGAATGGCATCTGATGTTGTCGAAGCCCGAGACTGATGCTGGGGTCGCGTCCCGGTGGGGCTGGGTCCGGCCTGTCTTCGACGCATGCGACTGGAATTTGGCTGCGTACCCGCATGCTGACAGCGTTTCTTCGATCGGCAAAGAGAATGTGTCAGTGCTCCCATACTTTCGCAAGATGCCACGGCTTTAGTGAGCGGCTACACACCTTTTTCCGCTGGCAAAGGTCGCAAGCTCTCAACGCCCTCTTTCGAGAGCGGGTCTGTGGGGAATCGGCTAGCCAGGTGACCTCCATCTTGATCTGGAGGGAGTGAGGAATAGGGGACTTTGATCGGCAAGAGGGGGGCTATGAAGCATGCTAGAGGCTTGCCAATGCTTGTCGAAGCTTGTCAATGCATTGTGACTAAGTTACTGACTGCCTGATATCGAGAGCGAGCAGTGAAAAAGGCGCAGGCGCGGGAGGCGGCAGCCGAGCGGGAAGCTTTCCAAAAGTAGAAAGCCGCTCCCCGGGCCGCCACCACGGCGGAAAAGTTTCCTGAATAGGCAACCGAGTTGGGGGTGCAGGGCGAACCCATCATGAACAATATATACCAAATCAATCACATTTTCAGTGAGAAGAAGCTGCATTTCGAGAAAAGAGAGGTATGAGAACGAAATTTATTGCCTATTGTTGGGGATAGACGTACAGTCAGTACGATTCCACACCCTTTATCCTTGAGCGACGATGTCGAACCACGGCTGTAATATACACTTTGAATTGGAGTATGTCCTCTAACCTGCTACGAGCCCTTCTCTGAAACAGTGTCTAACTTGTGAGCTGGAATAGCGTAAATGCCCATAGGCTCTTTCTGCCGGCAGAAAGCAGCCTCACCCCGGAGAGTCCTCACATCACGGGCAAGTTGGTCTTGAGTCTAGCGCAGCCTACGCGGATAGGATCGATCGACGTTCAACTGCGGGGAATCATGAAGCGACGGTACGTGTTAAAAAGCAGCCTAGCTCACATATTGCCACCGAAGATTAGGCTGATGCATTAGCATCCCCAGATGGGGCAGCTCCGCGAGGCCCCAGACGTTGACCGAAAGCTGCACCGAGTCGGTTATCTTCCAGCGCAGTTGGCAGCTGATGCGGACAACCGTCTTCCAAACCCGCATCTATGGCCCGGGCAGACATGAGATACCTTTGAGCCTTGCGCTCGGATCAGGAGAGCATATGCGAGAGTCCGTGGACGGCGTGGAAGGCTACTCGGTCTCATATCTGCTAATTGGACGCTTGACGAGAAAATTTGCGAACTATCTGACATGCCACGAGAGCATCAAGGTGTATCGCAGTCATGCGCCCAGTGAGTGGTACTCTTTTGCAACTGCACATGTAGGTTTCTCTTCAATTTGGACGGACGGAGACAAGCAGCCCCTGACCCTGCTATTTCACAGACTCTGGACAACGAGTGGCCGGGCAAAATTCGATATTCCATCAGCATTCCTGCCGTTCAGATACCCTTTGGATCGGATCTATGCCCTCGGATACAACTCTTTCCATCGACTGAGGGTCTTCAGATTGAAAGCATTACAATCGAAGTCGTTGAGACTCACCACTTTGCGCCAAATCCATCTTTTGGGGGTGGGTTTCTGAAACGAGTTGAACGCTCACGCGTAGTATGTGGAAAGGAGTTCTCGTCTACGAAAGACCCGGATATTTCAACCCAGGAGATTGAGGGCAGATATGAAGTTGCACCGCTCGTCGCTTTGCCGACATCAATTCATGACTGCGCGCATACGGTGCAATCTTCCCACTTCGATATCACTCACAACGTGGTCGTCACCATCCGAATCATCAACATAGACGGGCACATATCAATGGTAAGCGCAGTAGACTTTGATGGTGGAATACTGTGGGCTAACTTACAGCGGTCAGGTTCGTGCCTTTATACCCATTATAATCTACATGCATAATGTGGATATCACCCAGCTCAAGGCATCATCCCTCTATTCCAGACACATCATTCCTCCGGTGTATGGCAAGCACCAAGAGGACCCATTGGTTACTGAAAGTGAAAGCATGGAAGACCAGTCTCGGGTATGCTCCCCTGTAATATCGAGATGTTCTTCGCCATGTGGGCACATGCCACTAGACTCTGGATGGGTCGATATTGAAGAGCTGAGCAGGACACCGAGCTATACCTCTGCTATCGACAGAGTACTAATACTGAAAGGGCCTTTACCACCTCCATACACATGAAGGCCGACTGGACCTAAAAATCCAAAATCCAAAATCAAAGTAGACTTTGACATAACCCGGAACTTTTCTCTCTGGCAATTAGTGTAACAGTTGGCCAATCGAGACCTTTGTCAAAACTCGGTGGCGGATGTCTTTAAAGATACGTGTATATTAAAGCGGGCTTTCTTATACATGACTAATCTGCGCTGCCTTGATATCTTGCGGAAATTTTTAGATACTACTGGAATAGATAGTTTATGCAAAGGTAGCTACAAAAGACCATGAAAGGTCAGACACACATCCCCAGACCCGGCCGGAGCCTCGAACCCAACAAAGCGATGATCCCTAACTACCCAATCCGCACCAGCCTCCTTCAACTGCTGCACCGTATGCGTAGTCGTCACAGCCAGCACCTTGCATCCCGCTGCTTTGCCGGCGACAATTCCTGCAGGAGCGTCTTCCATCACCAGAACTTCTCCTTCGCCAGAACGATGTTGAAGCAATTGCTTCTTGGCCATACGATACCCTTCAGGGTCCGGCTTGCCCATCTTGACATCCTCGGCAGTCGTGGCCTTCATTGCCCGCGGGAGTCGAAGGATTGTCAACCAAGCATCCAGCAATGCCTTGCTGCCCGAGGTCACGATGGCATGCGGGATGGAATGGTGGTTAAGTTGCTCCAGAAGCCGCCGCGCTCCCGCAATTTCCACCGCAGGCGTGGAAGAGAGAAGGGGGATTCTGGCCTCCATGGAGCTCACATCTGAATGTACGTTAGTGCTTTAATCACCACCACGGACGGGAACAAGACAAAGAGGAAGAGGTGACGCTCGGACATACATTCCCAGTTTGCTTTGGTGGGGTCTAGTTCTTTGAGCACATCAATGCTTCGCCTACCATGAGAGGCACAGAGGATGTCGCGATAGTCCAACCCCAATTCGGCTGCGACTCTGGACATGTTCAGTAGGACGCGCGTAGTGAATGAGGTGATATTCGCTCCTAGTCATGTACCAGCGAGGAGCCACGGTGTGGAAGGCATACCTTTTCCAATTTTCCACGATTGCTGTGTGTCAATGTCAGCCACATGTTCACCCGTGGAAGATTCGTCACGCCTACCTTCGGTCGAATCGATGATTGTTCCATCAAAGTCGAGAAGAACCCCGGCAAATGCATGCCGCTCGGTTCGACCGGCTGACTGGGAAGACTGGGCCATGATGTAATCTCAATCAAATTGCGCGTTTAGTCACGTTTGGATGCTTGCGAAATGCAGGAGAAGAGGGACTGATTTATAAGGGATAGGGGTCAAGTGGCGCCGCTCAGGGCTGGCGGGCGGCAGGTTACCGTATCAGGAAATCCACCCGCCTGCCTTCCCAGGCAAATATTTGCAGGCTTGTGATGTATAAGAGCCCCTGTGATCCTCGCACGAACCTCAGACAGAAACACAAACAAGGCGACAATCAACTTGGTTTGGAGCCAAATCTCTGCAACATGCATACTTCACAAGTTCAGACCGCGAGCCTCCGTCCGGCTTTGCGCATCCTCTCGAAACCCAGAGCACATCGCCAGCTGGCCACTTCGACACAGACCCCTCGCAAAGAAGGCGACATCTCCTCGGTATTCGTCTCCCTCTCAGGCGTCAAAGAGCAAGCACTGCCACCTAGATTTGCCGATCAGAAGCGGCGTCTGATTGCTGGACGCGAAGATCAGGTGAAACAAAGCTGGGATCGACTCCTGTGCCGGTTGCGTGATGAGGTGGGACTCATCGCCACAAGGGGCTCGGACATTATCCCCTCCATCGACTTCAAGGACATTCACGTCGCACCGTCGAAGTTTCAGGACGAACTCCGCAAGCGTGGTGTTGCGGTGGTGCGGGGTGTGATCCCTGAGAGCGAGGCCCGCGCCTACAAGGAGGAGATTGAGGCGTACGTGCGCGCCAATCCTCAGACTCGAGGTATGACAAGCTCCCTTGAAGAAATAAAAAATTAAAAGAGTCGTCTTCTCGCTGACATGACCCACCGTAGCATTCCCTCCTCAGGATCCGCAGGTATTTGAACTATACTGGTCCCAGCCTCAGATGCGTGCTCGTCTGCATCCCCACATGCTGCAGACCCAGCAATTCCTCATGAGCTTCTGGCACTCGCGCGAGGAAGATGCCCTCATCTCCCCCACTCACCCCCTGACGTATGCCGATCGCCTGCGCATTCGCCAGCCAGGTGATGCCGGCTTCGCCTTGGGACCTCATGTCGACGGCGGCAGCGTCGAGCGCTGGGAAGACAGCGGATACGGATTGGGAAAGGTCTACCAACGTATCTGGGAGGGACAGTGGGAAGAGTACGACCCCTGGGAAGCCAGCTGCCGAGTGCCAGCAGTGGCGGACTTGTATTACGGGGCCGGGGCGTGTTCCATGTTCCGGATGTTCCAGGGCTGGTTAAGCATGTCGCACACAGGTCCCCGCGAGGGCACGCTTCTCGTCAACCCTCTGCTGTCCATGGCCACCGCATACTACCTGTTGCGCCCGTTCTTCGAGCCGATCTCGTCTCCTCCGGCTGGAGACTGCTCGCGACTGGCCCTGGAGACCTACCTCGACCCGACAAACTGGCGGCTTGAGCAGTCGATGTCCAGCAAACTGGAGGGCGCCACACCAGGCTACGCGCAGGAACTGAGCGATATCTTGCACCCGCACTTGCGCTTGAACAAAACCATGGTGCATATGCCCAAGATTGCTCCGGGCGATTATGTTGCGTGGCACTGTGATAGTACGTCTCTCCATATCGATATCTCTGCGTGATTTTGTTGACTAGAATTAGCCATCCATTCCGTCGACAAGGTCCACCAAGGTCGTGGAGACAGCAGTGTCTTGTATATCCCCGCTTGCCCTGTGACCGAGGCCAATGCGCAGTATGTTCGCCGCCAGAGGGAAGACTTCCTCAACGGCGTGCCACCGCCCGATTTCCCTGGAGGCAAGGGCGAAAGTGAACACATTGGGCGCACAACACAGGCAGACCTAGCGCGGTATACTAACGAGCAGGGGCTGAGATCTCTGGGACTGGAGAAGTGGAACACCGAAGAGAAGAATCTGAAGCAGGGACAGCGCGGTGTATTGAACAGAGCCGATGAGATCATGGGTTTTTAAGGTCGACACCTTTAGCTAGTATCAGATATGACCTATTCTATCCAAACATATGTACAAATATAGGCCTCAAGATCTTTACTATGTCATCCAGACATTCAATTGAACAGTAACCCCCCATTAGCGTTCACAACACTCCCCGTAACCCACCGACTACCCTCTTCAACGAGGAACGCCACCACCTGGGCAATATCATCGACGTCCGCCACTCTCGGGGCTGCAGGAGTACTCTTGACCACCCTTTCCCAATCCTTCCGCACCTCCGCGTCGCTGATGCTTCGCTGCCACAATTCCGTATCCACCGGGCCGGGACTCACACAGTTGACGGTCGCATTATACTTATGACCCAACTCCGTGGCCAACGACCTCGTCAGACTCTCAATCGCGCCCTTAGCAGCCACGTACGCTGCGCACCCGGGATGGCCGTCGCGCGCATAGCTGCTGGAGAAGTTGACAATCCGGGGTGCTTTGCCGAAGTACGGGGTAGCTTCTTTGATGAGGAAGACCGGAAAGCGGAGGTTCGTGGCGAGCTGCGCCTCCCACGCCGCGTGGGACATCTCTTCGAAGGCGTAGTCGTCCCTGGCTCCCGCATTGTTGACGATGATGTCGATGGTGCCGCCCCAGCGCTCCACGGCGGCGCGGACGATGCGCGAAGGGGCGTCGATGTCGCTGCCTTCGGCCTGGACGGCCAAGGCGTCTACTCCTTGTCGTTGAATCAGGTCGGAGACGACTTCCTCGGCTTGCGCATGGGCGCTCTGGTAGGTGAGGAGGATGTTGGCGCCGCGGTGGGCGAGTTCGTGGGCGATGCCGCGGCCGATGCCGCGGGAGGCGCCGGTGATGATGGCGTTTTTGCCTTGAAGGGACTTGCCGGTCATTCTGGGTGTGGATTCGATCAAGGTAGGGACGAAGTAGCGGGGCGAAGATCGTGGGTAGGCTAGAGTCTTTTATCTTGATGCTTCAGGGCTACTACTCTTGCACAAGATTGAGGGGTAAATTAGCGGGGATGGCCCGCAGCGGATACACTAACCCTTGCTATTACAACCCACTAACTACATAAGAGTGCATACATCGTGATGCTTGGCAGCCAGCTGCGCATGTCCTTCGGGAATGATAACTAGACAAATATATGAAATGTCATGCAAGGTATTACCTAACCCGGAGGCCATGGTGAGATGACTGCTGTCAGGCCCCTCCAACTTCCCACAAGCGCAGGGAGGCTCTCGAATGGACAACTCCAAGCCGCAGCAGCTCGTTATCAGGTCGAAGTTCAGAGTACAAGAGCAGCTGTGCACGTTCGTAGGGGGTGAATTCCACAAGAAGATCAAAATCAGGGTTGCCCTCGATCGGAAAGTTCAGTGCGGTCAGCTTGGGCATCCGACGGGCAGCATGGCCGAGGGAAATGAGGACTCGCTGGAAATGCTCAGTATCCAAGAGTTCACGGTCTTCATCTCCCTCGTCCTCGTCACGGATAAAGGCTGTCCAGTCCTCAATCGCATCGAGCTTCGCTTGTCGCTCGGGGAGCGGAAGAGTAACCCACTTGCCTATGAATGATGAGAGGGCATTATCGCGACATTGGAGGAATCCTTACCGGTGAGAAGAACCGGCCTGGATATAGTTCAAATGATCTGGCTTGATACGCTCTTCCATGCTGAGGCACAGTGTGGACATGGTGGAGCATTTTCGAGCAATTTGCATGGCCGCGCCTTCCCAAATATCAGGAGCAAGGTGGAACGCAGGTTCGCCACAGTCTTCAATGAACCAGAGTCGGTTGATACATGGGACAACTGGGAGCATGGATGGGTCACTGTCACCAAACGAAGCACGGTAAAGAGGAACAGCCAATGTCTCTCCGTCTTGCAAGTCCCAGGTATCCTGTCCAGTAAATGTATCGTGGTCTGTGTGTGGCTCGAGCATCTCTTCTTGACCCAAGATCGTTAGTTGCACGGTGAGGCGAAGACCTGGGTCCCAGTCACTAAGCGTTGTGAAGAGGGCGATGATACCGGACTGGAAGGCATGGTCGTTGGCTCTTCGGACTTCGTTATCGGTGGAATAATCTTCCAGCTGAATTGCCTGCCAGTCGGGTAGCTCATATGGAATAACCAGATGACATCTTAGTTGCCGAATCCAAGCTCGTCGAGAAATTCCTGCACTGGATGTGATCCGATCGAGGTTTGCCAGGAAAAGTGCACGACCTGGGCTGACTTCCTCAAGGTCATCGGTGGTGTAGACGTGCACTTCGCGGTAGACCAACGGCTCGAATGCTGCTTGCCAGCGGCGACAGACAGTCACACACGGAGTGAGGGGTGCGCCTGTACTCTTGAGAAAGGTTGCTATCTGGATGAGTAGCTCCAGTGGTAGCGTGGCAGCCATCTTCAACTAGTTGATCTTAATGCACCTGAGGTCGAACGCAACTCCATGTGGGCCATTGAGAAGAACGAAATAAAGTCGGAGAAAAGGGGGGTCTTGATCAGGGAACTCAGGGCAGGAACGGTGACGGTGACGGCAACCACCACCCAACTGACGTCCACCCCATTGGTAACATTGCTCCGGTCTCTGATACCATCATAGTCAATTAGTGCATGCTGATGGCAAATGTTGAAGCTCTGCTGGACGTGGGATGTATCCCCATCTGGGACAGCATCAATCCGACATCCAGTATCTGCTAGGCTGCTCTGCATTGGCGCGCCCAAAGAAATTGGAAACTTGGTCACTGGGTTTGCAGCATGATGAACTGAGTAAATCTCAATTTTACTGATTGATAAGCAAAGGAACCAGGTCTTTCAAATTTGATTTGAAAGTAAGGAAATTGTGAAGATTTGGAAATTTGAACATTTTTGTGACAACATCAAGGAAAGTATACTGTGTCGATTGACATATGATTTTGACTTTAAGAAACCCTGGATTTCACCCAACAATGATATTCTGCAGGGTCTCCTCCTACTCCGAAAAGAGCACTCCCTTATCGACACGGATCCATTCTCGAATTATACTCACCACGCGTTGGCAGGTTGCAGAGCCACCCAACTTGTGAGCCGTGAATCGTCCCCTGATCACACAGCACAACAAAGAACCGCAGTGCATATCTTGACAGTCAGAGAACAAAGAACCACAATCGCTGCCCAATCTTCGTCGGGTTGACTCATAGGCGGATCGAGTTGCCTGAATTCCCACAGACTCATCAGACTTCCAAAGGCTAGCGCCGCAATGCTGCAGCGAAGAAAATGCACGCGGTCGGGGCCAAAGGCTCGATACAAACGGGGCCGGATCATGGTTTCAGGGTATCCAGCTGCACAGCAGAGTATTACAGGCACTATGGTCGTGACCAATTCACCTCGGATCAAAGTGTTATATGACATTGTGTCCGACGCGGTCGAGATGAATAGGAATCGCTGCTGGTCACTTGGAATGGAATGGTTTGTAAGATTGAGCCATAATTTTAGCGTCTGGGTGCTGCGGGCATAAAATAGCTGCAATAAGAATCCTTGATCTAGATTGGTACGAGACTAGTAAGGAAAGATTCTTTCAACAACAACGACAGAGAGCTTTAGCGGGGTCCGCTGGGAGTTGGTGAAGCAAGCCTGCCCTGAATGTAATTTTTTGCTGTCTATGGTTCTCATTCACAAACACGAACTCTCCCAGACTGGGGTAAAGCAAGAAACAAAGCTCAAGTGCATGTTGTGAATGAGTGTCTGCGTCTGGTTTTCTATCCCTATTCTTTCAGGTCTTTGTTTAACTCTACAAGGGCCCGTCTATCATTCTAAATGTCTTTTATCTCTATCTTGACTCCTGCGTGCTATTATGGACTCATCATGCTTTATTCTTCGAGGTTACTACGAAATACTCCAGCAGTGGCGCTGCAAGGTTCCTTGCAGAGTTTTTAGAGTAAACATTAGGAAGAATTCATTTTGCAAGCATCAGACCTTGAATCTGTACAGCGGCCATTAGAGAATTATCAGTTACCCAGGTTGATTAGATATACAATGGGAGTGGCGACTCGACTTAACCAACCTATTCCAAATCAACTATCTGTGGTGATAGGGAGATATGCTTGGTATTATGCTTGGTAGTGATGTCGTGATGAGACTCAATGAATTTGCTTCGATTATGCTACGCTATTCCCTTTTTTCAACCAAAGACAATATGGCCGAGCGGTCTAAGGCGATAGACTAGAAATCTATTCTCTTCGGAGGCGTCGGTTCAAATCCGACTGTTGTCGTTTTTTGCTTCCTTTTTCCCTGTCCTTCTACCCGACTGTCCCCACATGACTCGAGTAATTCTGGAGGCATGGTCTGTAGCATGGGTGAGCAGCGTTGGCCGAGGGTCAGCCGTGTCACAACGAGTTGGGAGTCCCTTTGACCACAATCCCACAAAAGCCCAACCAAATAAACAGATGCAGATGAAACCAACATATCCCTCACACACTTGATGAACCCCATCGCAAACATGTAGGGTCTCTAAACGTCCGCTAGCATGGATTATGGAGCGAGGGCGTGAGATCTATCAGCAGGCGCTCGACGGCCATCCTTCGGCGGACGACTTTGAAGACTGGTTTCACTTTTAATCCCCATGTGGGCGCAAAGTCAGTTTAGGAATAACTGACTCCAACCCTAACTCCTTCATGTGGTCATACCATGTCTGGCCATTTGTACAGTACCAATCGAGCAGATAAATAGAATCTTCTTGGTACATCTGTTCCAGATAAAGCACATCTTGCGTTCAGAGTCAATGAGCGTAATCAAATAGCTACACTATATGAAGTTCTGCATGTCTCGAGCAACTATTCACTATGTCTAGATTTCCCTGTTGATTGAAGTTGTCATGAGTACCTTTATCCTCTGCCCCCAAAAAGACAATCTCTCTAACCACTAACAAATGCTTCAAAGACCGAACGATAACAATCTAGCGGGAATTTCCTAACTGCCTTTGACGCGAAGAATAGCATCCCTTTGGCTGTTTTCTAGATAAAGAAATAACTAGAAAGGATAATGCTACAACTTTGGTAACCAGATTTTGCAACTCCGTTTATATAATTGCATCTCATCTCGTAGTCAAGTCACAACCCACAAACGCTCAGGCCTACGGTTTCACCGCCATGGATGAACAACTAAATAACCCTTTAATCCAACTGCCCAACGAACTGCACCTGCAGTATGCCTACTACCTGGACGCTCGGGCCCTCAGCCGACTGAGCCGGACCTGCAAGAAATTGAAGAACAAGTTCAGCGAGGAGCTGGAGCGAGCCCGCGAAGCGCATGAGTGGGCGATTGTAGCCGTCAACTACTGGGGAGGCGAGTGGGGATCACAAACGACCGCCGACATCGAGGCCAGGATGCGGCAAGATAACCAGGGGGCAGCAATCGCGGTGGAAGCTCATCCCAAAAGATGGAAGCGGTACCCTCGGCTGTACCACGTCATCAAAATGGGCCAAATCGACCTAGTGCAGAACTATCTGAGAGCCCGGGGCGATCCTAACCTCCGAATTAGGCTGGGTGCCATGCCGAGTATCAACAAACCCCTCCTGCATTGGGCGTTGTACACCGGGAACTGGGACGGACATACGACAATCGTCAGGCTCCTGCTCGAGTACGGCGCGGACCCCAACCTGGATGAAACGGATCGGAAGGAGGGGATTCGAGGTGCCGGGACTGCGCTGGATTGGGTTGGGAGAGAGCATCGGGGTCTCTACTTCAAAGGCCAGTACCCCCAGCCTGGTGACGCGGAACGAACCAGGCTGGCTCTGTCCTACGGTGCAAGGGCCTCACTTCATGAAACAATCTACAGTCTATATCAGATGGAAGATGGCTCGGCCCTGGTGCAGATGGCGGTCGTCAATGGAACGGATCTGATGCAGCTGGGCTTCGAATGGCACAAACTGGTCGGGACGCTGTTCTGGGAGGAGACCAGAAATCGGTTCACCGACGAGCAGGTACGTGAGCTCTTGACCCTCGAGCCCAAGCTAGTTACCTTGGTAACGGACGCGGCGAAGTCCGCCGTTCCGTATATCAGACGGCATAGACTAGCCCTTGCCGAGCGCCTGATTCGGGAACCGAGCCCTTCTTCCTGGCTGGCGAATCTGTTTGCGGACTTATAAGATTACATCTAGACCCATGTGCTTCACAAGTGGAGATTCATATCAAAAGAGCAAGAATGATTGTAAATTCTAGTCTGATATAGAACAAAAAGGCTCTATATCAATATTTCTTTTCCTCGAAAGAAGTGTCATTTTCCATTTTCACTGTACATCGTGGCATCACATCGACGCTGTTGTGTTCCAAAAAAAAAAAAAGAACAATCAGCATTATCTCTGACCCGTTCCCTGCGCATCCAACTCATAAACAGGTTCATTGCCCCCCGCCAGCTCGTGGCGTGTCATAGGCTGCTCGCTCTCCAGTTCGCTCGCCGCCGCTTCACCCGACACCTCGCTGACTGTATGCCCAGAGGTGGGGAGTTCTGCCTTCTCCCAACTACCTGTAGCAACCGGCAAGCTTTCCTCCGTCTGGGGCACAGCCCGATGCCGCCGTCGGAGGAAGATATACCCCAAGGCGAGGAGTAGAGCGAGACCGATCACTCCGCCCACCACTCCGCCGGCTATCGCTCCTGCGTGTGATTGTGAGCCTCCTCCGCTGCTGCTCGTCGGAGAGGGCGAAGCTGTTGCTGATGTAGTATTGGTTTGCGAGACGAACAGATTCTTCAATGCTGGACTGGCCCAACTGGACGGGTATGGCGAGGCCTTGATGTCCGCCGCGGTAGCGGAGGAGAGAGAGTATGTCATTAACCCGGGCTATCTTTCGATCAGCACAGACTGTGTCAGTTGGCTAACTGAGGCAACCTACGTCAAACGCCGACCGAACCACCTCCGACTGCGCATCGTAGATAAACGCGGGCATGGTGTAGCAACCGGCGTCTGAATCGTCAGCCCAGGCGAGACGGCCGCCGACCCCGAAGATCTGCCTTCCATAGGCCTGGCAGCTGAGCGTCATCCGGCCCTCACTGAGTCCGGCGGCGTTGTACCACTTAAAGGATGGGATGGAGAGGTAGTCCACGTCGGTGACCACGTCCTGGGAGTGATAGTCGGCGCCGCCGAGCACATAGATCTGGTACGAGGCGGAGGCCGGATCGTGCTGGACGGTGGCGCAGAACTGCGTGCGCGAGGCCACGCTGCCGCTCGTCGACTGGTTGTACCAGCTGCCGGAGGCGATGTCGTAGACCTGGACATAGTTCCAGCTATTCTGCAGGGAGCCCGTCAGCTGGGCTCGTGTCCATGTTCAGTGACGCTTGCTCTCACCACAGCCATAGTCGCATTGGTGCCGTTGATCATCGAGGGCGTCTCCCCGCCCAGAAACACCAGCAGCCCCTTCTCTCCGACGGGGATATACACCAACGCCCCGTCCTGGACAGGCGTGACGGGGGCCTCGAACTCCGCGATCTCGCCGGTCGTCGTGTTGAACTCCACCAGTCTGGTCGCATATACCCGCCGACTATCGGTGATGGCGGTTGTTGTCGAGGAGTCCTGATACCCACCGAGCCAGTACGCGCTCTGCAGCTCAGGCACATCGACATCCACTGTGATGCATCATCAGCACCAGCCCCCCTCACCATTACATCCAACCCCCCTCCCCGATAAGAGAAAAAGGCCACTCACCTCCACCATCATACCGCACAGGCACCGCACTCGTCTCCTGCACCTTCCACTTCCCCTCCTGGACCCCATACTTCCACACCTTCTCATCCAAACTAATATTACTTGCCCGGCGCCCGCCATACAGGAACAAGGAACTATTGTCCCGACTAGACCACAGCGCCTGATCCTTGAGCACAGGGATCTGCGCGTCCACCAAACTCATCTTGTAGTTTGCGCCATCGTTCAGCGAGAACGACTCGCTCAGATCCAGCTGCAGCATGTAGTTATCTGTTGTCTTCCATCAACATCCGAATGATCTCCTTGGGGGGTTCGGGAGGGTGGGCGCACGGGAACTGTTCCCGTCGTCGGGGATGAGGCCGCCATCTAGGTCGACCATGTAGAGGACGTCGTTGGCGATGTTTACTGCAGATCACTTGTTTTAGTTGATGAACATGGATGAGAAGGAGGGAGGAGCGTACCGCCGAATTGATAGCTCCGACAGAATCCACCGGATAGGTCTGTCAGTACGGAGCCGCGTTTGCTCAGGGTGGTGTTTGCTGTCTGCGTCGAGGTGACTGTCGCGAGGAGCGCGAGGAGTGAGAGAAGGTGCGATGCTGTCATGTTTGGATATGTTGCGCGGGTGAGGAGCCCGGTTCTGCTGCTGCTGCTGCTGCTGTGGTTTCACAGCAAGAGTAAAGCAGGTGGTAAAAGAGGGGAAGGTTACAACAATAGGGGAAGAAAGGTGCAGGGCTGAGCTGAGAGGCAAGGTCATCGGTGGCAGCGCAGGGCGGCGCAGGGTGCTTTGCTCTTAGCTGCAAGTCCGTTTCAGGGTCGGCGCTTAGACTCTGCGGCGGTTGGATGTGGTGGCTTGTACATTCGGTATAGTGCGGCGCTTGGAAATGGTGTGAATGCCATTGTGATCAATTCAAGAAAGCATGCTAGCAAGTAGGGGGGTATAAGCCATCGAGCTGCTTTAAACTGCTTTCAGAGGGCGGGCGTCGCACGTAGATTGAGAAGGCCAAGACGATCAGGGCAGGATCCGAGCATGTTACCAGATCGGGGGGAGTGGGTGCGCATCGCCCGAACCAGGGCTGTGCCTATTGGGTGCGATAAAATTAAGAGGGACAGGCTAGATCTCTTTCTCGGAAGAGATGAACATAATACTTCAGAGATTTGAGGCAGACCTGTGGGGGCCAAAAGAGGATCCGAGTCTCACAGACAGCCGTTGAACAGGTGCTCCATTCGCACCTAAGAGGGATGCATAAATAGCTGGCATGAACCAAGAGGGGTTTATGTGACAGGGACGGTCAGCGATAAGATAGCAAGGGTGGCAAAAGACCAAGGCAAAAGCAAAAAGCAATGACCAGACTGGGGCTCGATCCCAGGACCTTATCGGTGTTAACGATACGTGATAACCAACTACACCATCCGGCCAATTGATATTACTTGCCCCCTATTGATACATCATTCGCTTAATGTAATTTGTAGACGTAACATGACAGTCGAACTTGTTCCAAGTCAATAGCTATGTCTATAATGTGACGAGAACTCCCAAGGTAAAAAAAAATTGAAATTCCTACTTGTATATCCCGAGTCTCACTGACCACCAACAAACGAGTGAAGCGATATGATTTCCGTCTAGAGTCCAACCTTCAACCAAATCAACCTGAAGAATGCATCATACTGAAACCATCTAGACAAAGACGTCAACCGACCGTCAACCGTGGATATCCACACTATGCCCCTGCAATCAGACCACCACCCACCAAGTACTGGGTGATTACATTAACTAATACAATTGGAAGAGACGAAAGTTACACCATCCCAGCATTGTTCACGCTGGATCTGTCGACCAGTGCAAGAGTGACGGGCTGTCAACGTCATCACTCACAACTTATACTCCGCTCTTATCGCTCTCCGCCCACCTCACATAAACATCAACTCGGGAACACTCTTCTCAACTCGACAAAGGTCACTACTACCTTAATATCGCAACGAACTGAAGCAAGATGGCTCTCATTATTCAAGGCGCAACATTCCTCCATC
Organism: Aspergillus aculeatus ATCC 16872; assembly: GCF_001890905.1. NCBI lineage: Eukaryota > Fungi > Ascomycota > Eurotiomycetes > Eurotiales > Aspergillaceae > Aspergillus > Aspergillus aculeatus. Next base: position 103,371 of record NW_017962985.1, read on the forward strand.
AGTACCTGGGCGCATTTCTGCACTCCGCGCCGCAGAAGTCGCCGAATGCCCTCAGGCTCGGCGTGCTATCCTCCGCCCAGATCAACGCCGCAGCTGGTACGCCTCACCCCCAGGAGCCAACAAGTTTATAACCTATTCTAATCAACACAGTCATCCGTCCCGTTGAAACCCACCCCGACGTGATCCTCTACAGCATCGCCTCGCGCGACGCCGCGACAGCCGCCCACGCCGCCAAGCAGTACCATTTCACCCGGTCGCACGACTCGTATCAGGCGCTGCTGGACGACCCGGCCGTCGACATCGTCTACATCTCGACCCCGAACGGGCTGCACTACGAATGGGCGGCCAAGGCAATCCAGGCGGGGAAGCACGTTCTCTGCGAGAAGCCTTTCACCTCAAACGCGGAGGAGGCCCGCGCGCTGATCGACCAGGCCAAGGAGAAGGGGGTGACGATTGAGGAAGCGGTGCGTTCGCTCTTGAAGACTTCGCATGTAGCATTTCTATGAATGCAGTATATACTGATTTACACGCAGTTCCACTGGCAATTCCACCCCGCGGCGCACGCCTTCCGCCACATCCTCGAGTCCGGCGAGCACGGCCGCATCATCCGCACCGAGGCCATCATGACCGCCAGTCCCGGGGTGCCCAAGGGGGATATCCGGTGGCAGTATGATCTTGCGGGTATGTACTCTCTGTCCTCTTCGTTTTCCCCTTCATCTTTTTTTGGGTTAACTGCATCCTGACACAAGCGCAGGCGGATCCGCAATGGACATGACGTACGCCCTCTCGTTCACGCGCTACGCGCTACGCAGCCAACTGCCCAAGACGATCCACTCGGTGACGGCGCGACGCTCGGCCGCGGACCCGCGCGTCGACGAGGCGATGTACGCCTACCTGACCTTCGAGGACGCGCAGGGCCACGAAGTGCACAGCCGGATCTACACGGACATGGCGCGGGCGTGGGCGGTGGGGGGCCTGGTGCCGCGGTTCTGGGAGCTGCCGTCGATCGAGGTGGAGACGGAGAAGGCGATCATCTTCTTCTACAACGCGATGATGCCGCACCTGTACCACTACATCGCCATCACGGACAAGACGACGGGCAAGACCAAGTCCCACCGGCAGTATCACGGGGGTCCGCTGTGGGGCAACGTGACGACCAGCGACGGGGCGCGCGGCGGCCAGTCGGCGTGGAGTACGTATCGGTGGCAGCTGGAGGCGTTTGTCGATGCGGTGCGCGGCAGGACGCCCGCGTATTGGATCCCCGGCGAGGAGAGTATCTGGCAGATGGAGTGCATTGATCGGTTGTATCGCGCGGCGGGGCTGCCGGTGCGGGGGGAGCAGGCGGATGAGAAGGAGTAGTGTGCAGTCACTGCATTGGTGGTGGGATATAATTTGTCTTGAATTCGTGATTCAATGAGTACCTAGTAGTTAATGCTGTGTTAGTGTTGAGTAATGTACTGTATGTCCGCTACTTCCGAGAACAATGACGTTGGGTTGATTTCACAGGCCCCACCAGATCTATACCCTAACTGAAAGCTATAAACAAGCAACCACCACCACTTGACTCATACTTGACCCTAATAATCCCAAGATAACCCCCAAACCCCTCCCTACACCCCTCTCACCACTGTGAACCTATAAACACTACAGAATGATCCCCCAAACAGCCCCCCGCAGCACCCTCGACCCGGAGGTGCAAGCCTTCCTCAGCCAAAACCCGACCCTCCGGCTCTCGGGCCGCGACATCTTCCAAGAACGACGCCACCACGTCCAGACCTTCAGTCTACGCAACATCCCCACATCAAAACAGCCCTCAATCCTGCACGTCGAACACGCCGCCATCCCCGCCGGGCCGCACGGCACCATCCCACTGCGCATCCTGTACCCGTCCTGCCCGGCCTCGACCCCGCACCGCCAAACCGAACCCTCCAGCCCGACCCCGCACAGCCTGACCCCAGCCCTCATCTACTTCCACGGGGGCGGATACACCGTCGGCAGCGGCGATGACTTCGAACCAGGCTGCCGCCTCCTCGCCGAAGCAGCCGGCATCCAGATCTACCTGGTCGAGTACCGGCTGGCACCGGAGTGGAGGTACCCGACGCAGCTGGACGAGTATGACGCGGTGATCGACTGGCTGCGGGGCGAGGGCGGGCAGGCGCGGCACGTCGACCCGGACCGGATCTTCGGGGCCGGGGACAGTGCCGGCGGGAACATGACGGCGGCGGTTTCGCTGCGCCGTGCGGACAGAAAACAAAAGGGGTTGGATGGGCTGGTGCTGCTGTATCCCGAGGCAAGGTTGCCGTTCGATACGCCCGCGGCGGTAGAGAATAATGATGGTGGCGGGTTGTATTTGGATTGTATGTACTTCCCTATAGTGTATGGGCTAGTTGGGCTTATGGGTGCTAACGCTAACATGGGCACTGCCCTGCAGGTAATGGGATCTTCAACTTCGCGGCCAACTATATCCCCGATGGGGTGGCGCCGTCGAGCCGGTATATCTCCCCGGGGATGCAACCCCCCGAGCAGCTGCAGGGGCTGCCGCCGGCCAGGGTGTATACGTGTGGCTTCGATCCGCTGCGGGATGTCGGGGTGGAGTTCGCGAGCAAGCTCCAGGCCGCGGGCAATGCGGTCGTGTGGCGGCATTATGCGGAGCTGTGTCATGGGTTTCTGCAGATGGCGCCGTGGAGTGAGGCGGCCACGCGGGCGTTGAAGGAGGTGGCGCGCGATGTGCGGGCGTCGGCGGAGGGGCGGAGCAGTAGGCATGGGAATGGGCAAAGCTAAGGATAGACGGATATAATTGCATAGACATGGAACTGCTCGGCTGGTTCTTGGTATCAAATTCGCCAAATAGTATCAATTAATTGTAGAAGATTACGCCTTCTCCCCCGACCTTCCCAAACTCATGCCCACCTCCACATCGGTGGCGATGGCATTCTTGCTTGCCCGCAGCAGATCCTCGTCGAAGACGATCCGCTCCCGCTGGAAGGCGACGATGATCGACGACCCCCCGAACTGGAAATGGCCCAACTCCTCGCCTTTCTCGATCCGGGCCCCAGGCTGCTGGAACCGCTCGTGGAACCTACCGACTCACATCAGCATCTCTCCACCTCTATAGTCAAACCACAGGGGAAACAAACCTCACCGTCCCGACCTGCGCAGCCCCAATCGCCACAAACAACACCTCCCCGAACTCCTCACTATCCACCACAACATAATCCCTCGCATTGCGCGTCAGAATATCCACCCCACTCCGCAACGCAATCGGATCCACCTCGTAATAATCCCCAGGCATACTCCTATACATTTTGACCACTCCACGCACCGGACAATGAAACCGGTGATAATCCTGCGGCGAGAGACGGAAGCTCGCGACCGCGCTGCCGTCGAACTGCGCCCCGAGCCGCCGGTCCATCACCAGGTTGGTGATCGAGAAATCACACCCTTTGATCCAGACCTTCTGGCTCTCTGCGACAGACTCGTAGGCCACGACGCGGCTGTCAGCCACAACAACTGCCGTGCCGGGGTTGTCGGGCTCGAAGATCGGTCGCGAGCCGGGCCGGTGCGCGCGGACGAAGAAGTCCTCGAAGTTGCGGTAGGCGGAGATATCGGAGGGGTCGAATTGGGTCATGTCGATGTGGTAGAAGGCGATGAAGGCAGCGATGCGGTTGCGCGAGGTCAGGGTGGCTTCTTCTTGGCCTGTCCACCATTAGCATGAGGGTTTACGGGAAGGAAAGGGAAGGAAATACCCTCTTTGATCGCTTCGCGGTGCATGTATAGGCGCATCAGGTGAGTGGTGTCCAGCCATTCGGTGAGAGGGTTAAACAGCAGGAGGAGTTTGAGTTTCTTCCAGAGGGGTTGTTGTTCGCGCATGAGCTGGCCGGTCTGGGTTTGTTAGCTTTGTTTGAGGCAATAGTGAAGGAAGTTGACCTTGCGGTTGATAGTGAGCCATCCTACTTGGCGGTTTTGGATCTGAGAGGTTAGTCTGGTCAGATACGGGGGGTGGGAGGACTGTACTGAACGTACCATTTTGACCCGGGCCAGCAGGTCATCTGCTATCTTGTGGAGGACGTCGAGAAAGCCCATGTTGCTGTTGTGGTAGCAGTCGGTTGTGGTTGTCGTGGAGAAGAGGTGGTGTTGTGGATGAAGAGATGATGGAAGGAGATCTCCGCGTGTGGGAATGATGTAAGGATGATGGGACGGGGGGTGTTACTTTAAACGGCAATTCAATGTATTTGCAGTACTAAATATGCTATTCACTGCTATTACTCAGAGAAATGACCCTCAATGCACCAAAATCCAGACTAAGTACTAGTAGACACGCCCGCCTCCAAGACCACAAACTCGTCCCTCTCCGAATCCAACCTCACCCTCGCCCCAAACGGCAACGTGACAAACGGGCTGGTATGGCCAACATCCACATTCATCAACACCGGCAGCTCATCCTTTCTGCCCACCACCACGTCCAACACCTCCACAATCACCGCTGCCAATTCCTCCTGCATGCGCTCATCATACTTATACCCCCGTCCGACCACCAACCCACTAACCTCCCCCAGCACTCCGGACAACGCCAAATCCACCAAGTTCCCCCTGAACCTGGCCACCGAATACGGCCGCTCAATCGTCTCGAACCCCATCGCCGACTCCAGCAGCAGAACATGGCCCTTCCACGAAACCGGCGCAAACACCGTCCCCTGCAGCCGCTCGACGATATGCACCGTCCCGCCGTACAGCTTCCCCTCGGCACGACCGCGTCTCACCCAGCGCCACGGCGGCGCGGGCACCGTCACCCGGGGCTCGACCGAGGCATCCCGCCCGAATTGGAAATCGTTATGCTCCACGGCGCAGCGCGGCGATCGCGGCACCGGCCCCACTGCCCCACCTGGCCCCTGGCTGCCTGTCAGCACATGCAGCAGATGCTCCACCGTGAAGGCCAGCGGATGCACGTCGGCGAAGTCGGTGAGCACGCTAGGCCCGTAGAAGGTGCGCAGCCCCGCGCGCGACTCGAGCGCATAATGCAGGAAGGTGGTGTCGCTGTAGCCGACGAAGATCTTGGGGTTCGCGCGGATGAGCTCATAATCCAGGTGCGGGAGCAGCTCGTTGGCGTGCTGCCCGCCGATCGTGCAGATGATCGCCTGGATGGTCGGGTCCCCGAAGGCCGTGTGTAGCTCTGCGGTGCGGATGCGGATCGAGTCGGCGATAGTGTTTGGTTCCGGGTAGGGAGTGTAGATGATGCGCACGCGGAAGCCTAGGGATTCCAGGAAGAGGCGGCCGCGGTGGAGCGGGGTGGGGAGGATGCTGTTTAGGCGGGCCGATGGAGAGACCAGCGCGATGGTGTCGCCGGGGCGGAGGGCGGGGGGGAGAATGGTGGGCTGGGTTAGGGCTGCGGTGATGGCCATGGTGGTGCGGTGTGGGGGTTATTGTTGAGCGTTGGTATACAGTATAGATTAAGGTTGGGTGGGTGGGTATTTCAGATGTAATCAAGATCAAGTCAAAGATAGAATTGATAGATGAGGGCTTAATAGTACCTGAGTGCTTTGCATCATTTTTATCATGGCAACTGATTCTGTTATATACTCCGAATCCCTCGTTTAGATCAAACAGCATCGTGAGATTGGGATGTTTGCAAAGCATCCATCGAGAATGCGGGGATGCCCTGATTGGCCGATGCGGGGTGTTTGCACTGGTGGTGCTGTTTGTTGCTGTTTGGCTCATTTGACATTTGCTGTCGTCATAGATTTGGTCTGTTTGCATGTTTGCATAGCTGCAGCTCTACGGACGACCAGACAGTCAGGTTCTGCAGGTATTATCATAAGATGCGCAGGAGAATCGTCACATTAGGTACGGATATATCTATCATCTCAAACAGCCACCTTGTCTATCTCTACTATCTCTATCAGCTGCTCAAAAACAGTAAATCTGCACAATAGTCAGCACTGGTTCTCACAGGATGCGGGTGCACTCACGATACTGACTCCCCGATGCCCACGCATCGACCTCCTCTAACCCGGCCCCCCCAAAGAGCGCCATCCGATCATCGCCATCGTACTTGTGGCTTTGCACCGCTCGGATGCGCGTCCCCGCGGGGAGTTTCTCGTTGATCAGACCCACCTCCTTCGTAGAAACATAGAACTGATCGTGGCTGCCGTTCTCCACGTTCCACTGCCCTTCCACATCCCAGCGATCGAGCGCAAACGCCTCGTGCTCGAGGATCTCATTCGCCCGCTCCAGCCCATGCTTGATGAACCGACGATTCACTCCCTCGGGATCATTGTACGCCGCCAGCACCCGTGCCGGCTCTTTACATCCGTCCAGCCCGATCAAAAACGACGGGCTGCTTCCCGTGCCAGCATCTGCGTGCACGAAACTGGCCAGAAACCCGGCGGCGTCCGCCCGGGGAAAACTCCCCAGCGTCGAGCCCAGAGACAGGATGGTCTTCGGCCGGGAGCGGAGGTCCGATCGCTGCAGCCACTCGCGGCCGTCGTCGTAGGTCCCCAGCAGCCCGAAACACCGCACGTGCCGGAAGATGCCCGGCGGAACCATGCTCAGGGTGCGCTGCAGCTCGGCGAGGGAGACGTCCAGGGCGAAGTAGTCGACCTCGCGGCCTAGCTCGTCGAGTGCGTCGAGGAGGATCTTCACCTTGCGGAGGTTGCTTGCTCGGTCAGTGTCGTGCTTCTCCCGACGACCCAGAGTGGGGTAACTCGCAACTCACCCACTACCCAATTCAACTAGCATGCTTCCGGACGGGATATGCTCCGCGATCTGGTATCTGTGCTTCTCCAGCAGCCCGATCTCCTCATTGGTCAGATAATAGGCCGGGGAGAAGGTCACGTCCTCGAACAGGCGCAGCCCCTGTTCGTCCCAGAGGAGCAAGTCGGGCATGGCGGCCTGTCCATGGCACGTGGCGTGCACGGAGTCCCGTAGCGACTGTCGGAGCTGGGTCTCGCTCATGTCCGTCCGGATGTCGATGATGTTGCTGGTGGCCAAGGGGCCGAAGGTGGGGGTAGGGCGCTGCGGCCGGCTCGTCAGCTGGGGGGTGACGATATTCTCGAACATAGTGGGTGCAATTGAGTAATTCTTGTCTTACAGTGAATATCCATCCAGGCTACATCACGGGATAATATATTTTGTCGGGCTGGAGGTCAAGCATGACGTGAACATGTGGTGGTGCTACTAGCCAAGGTTGTAGGCTGATCTCATTGTGACCGGGCCACGCTGATCGCCTCGGCTATCGCTACCGGCGATGATCATTGGTTCGCGGGGGTAGGATCTAGATCCATGATTCATTCATGTTGCAGTGCGTTGAACCTTGGCTGCTACCGTAGGTTTGTATTGTATATTATCCCACCTATCTAATCGCATCCGGAGGTCCTGTGAAATGCACTTATGCTATGCCTGCACGCAATGCAATGCTGTCTATATGCACACCCCGCCCACCTCACCACCTCACCACCTCACCACCTCACCACCTCACCACCTCACACATTACCCATCACACATCACCTCAATTAACCCTTGGTCGCTGGAGGCTCAGGTCATGATTGCCCAACCTTCGGCCCTTCCAGAAAAACCGTCACGCAGGTCGCATTATCACTGCCCGGCAGCGCCGTCGTCCCCTCGGTGATATTTTGCGCCGCCCGCGTCGCGTCGAACCCGGACTGCCGCAGCTCGACGATGCGGTTGAGGATGGTCGCGTCATCCAACACATTGGTCACGCCATCGGACAGTAGCGCCAGCACATAGCGACGATCGTCGCGGAGGTTGACACGGTTGAGGGCGGGCTCGCTGGAGATGAAGTCGCCGCGCTGCGGGGGGGTGTCGTTGACGCCGGGAATCTCTCCTTCGGAACTGCGGCTGCCGCTCTTGGCTCGCTGGGTCATGTTGTTGAGGGGGTTTTTGTAGCGCAGGTCGCCCAGGGCACGGGACATGTTCAGCGCTCCTGGTGAGGTCAGCTCAGGTCTCGTTCCGATCGCCTAGTCCTAGTTCAAGGAAAGTAACTGGGAAAAGGGAAGGCCTACCGATTCGCGCCGTCCCGCTCTCCGTGTTAACCGTCCCGCCCGCCAACTCAACCCGATGCTTCTCCCCGTCGCTCTCGGGCTTATGCGTCGTCGATAATCTCGTCTGCTCTCATCAGCACCATCCCATATCCCAGGTACCGGGTAAGAACATACCACCTCCATCCCCATCCCACACCCAGCAGCACCCCCCTCCTCCCCCAACAACACATCCGAATCCCCCACATTCCCGACGACCAACACGCCCCGCGTGAGATTCACGACCGCGAGCGCCATCGTCGTCCCCGCCAGCGCATGCTTATCCTCCCCCTCCCAGAACTCATGCAGCAGCTGCTCCTCCTCGCGCCGGATAGCCTCGACGATCGCCTTCTCGTACTCGCCCGTCTGGAGATCGGGACTGTGTCGCAGGAAGACGGGGAGGTTGTCGCGGGCGTGTTTGGCGACTTTGCTTGATCCGCTGGTCGGTCACCTGTTAGTTGTGGGGAATCGATGTAGGAACAGGGTGAGAGCGTACTGGCCATCGTAGACCGCGAAGAGCGCGAGCTGGTCGTTTTTACTTTCGAAGGCTTCGGGGCGGAGGATTGTGTATTGGTCTTGTTGGGTGGGGCGGGAGCCTTGGGACTTTTGGGGGGGGATTAGTTTGGTGGGAGAGGGGAATTGGGGTTGATTTGTGCTCGTAGGGATTAGGGGGGGACGCACACTGCTGCCGCCTGCATCTTTTAGTGTAAGGGATCTGGGGAAGTCCAAGCTATCTGCCATTCTTTCGTTCGTGTTGGGTGACAATGGGTGGAAGGTTGGTTGGTGGACGGTGTTGCGAGTGTGATGAGGTTGTGGTCGAGGCGGAAGTCTAATTTATTCTAATTCTATAATCGGTGCGATTGTTATTCCTCTTTTATTTGTGTATTTGAATCTTGGGGGAACAAACAAAGGAGCGGATCATCAAGACGCAAGGTGAATGACATACACATAGCATGGAGACCGGATCTTGGATGGGGAGATCTCCGATGGCGTGGTTAGGGAGAAAGCTTAGGGTGGTGCCGTCATCGCGCCGTCAGCGCCTACGGGACTGCAGAGTCCACTGCAGACACCCCCACAACCCTAATCGGGGCCGAGCGTGGGTCTCGCTCCAGGTCTGTGACCCACGCAGTGGCCATGCTGAATGAAGTAGCCGTGCAGATTCCTGGCTTATCTGTCATACAATAATTCTAGTCGCTATCTCAAAGATACATTGTAGATACCAATCAATTGCAAAGTATCATATCTGTATTGTATCGTACAGTACATCAACCCTAGACCCCTGAACCCCGCGCAAACCCCCCATCGATCCACATCTACAGCCTACAATCACAATCAAAAACCGTCATCCAACCCCCCTTCCCTCCCCATGTGTACAGAACAAACCGAAAGGAAAAAAGTTACTGCCGATCCTCCGCCCCAAGAGGCCTCTCCCCCGCCTTCTCGACATTCCGCCGCTTAGTCGCCTCCGACTCCCCGGGGTGATTCTTGATCTGCGCGTCCGCGGAGGTCTGCTCCTCGCCCTCGTGCGCCTCGCTCGTCGGCCCAAACTGCGACGAGATGGGCGACTGCACCGACGCCGTGTCGGGGGTGTCGGCGTGACGCGCCTCCTTGCCGCGGGCGACGTTGATGGATTGCGATTCCGGGCTGCTGGATTGCGGGTTGGCGACGTTGGAGGTTTGGCCGGGGGAGGCCTTGCTTGCTAGTCTTCTGACTGCTGAGGCGGCGGCTGGGGTTGGGGCTGTGCATGGTCCTGTTTGCGTTAGCGTTGGGTGGTGGTATAGGGGTTGGAACCGGTGGGTAGGGCTTACGCTGGACGAGGCGGGTGTGGGTGAGGGCGAGGCGGCGGAGGTTGTAGGTTGGAAGGGACATTTTGCTGCGTTGTTATATATGTGTAGTGGTGTGTAGTGTAGTGGTGTAGTGAGGCGGAGTTGAGTCAGTGAAGCTTGGTGGGTGTGAGTGTGAGAGCTGGGTGGGATAGAGCTGGGTAGCTGGATATATAGTAGGGTTAGGGGATGTTGACATGAGGATGACTTCATGGGGTACTGCGGATTAGGCTAGGTTGGGGGCATATGATTCGCTCATTGGGTTTTATTACAGAGCCCAGTGACTGCATAATTTTCCAAGTTGACTCTAGCTTGGGTTCATGAGGGAGCATGTCGATTCAGGTGTGGATTCGAGTTGTTGTCGATGAAATCGACCTAAGACTTGAGGTGGTGATGGGGTGCCGCCTCCCTTCTTGTCCGGGCTTGACAAATCATAGTGGTAACTTCCACAAGTGCTTCTGGCATCTGTTGTATGGACTCGATCTTACATTCAAGTGGGATTTGATACTGACGATTGGCTCTTCAAGCTCTGTCTGATGCAATAATGGATTTGTGCTGTCTCTTCCGCAACATTGTCGGTGTCGGCCGTATGAAGAATATATACCGCAAGCAAGCTCCCACGATCCCCAGCACAAACCCGACCAACAACCCCAGAACAGCCACACAGAAGGTCAAGCAATACTCAAAGCCCACAAAAGACATCAAATACTATTACCAAGCCCCTAAACTCCCTTCAAGGACTGACCAAGTCCACCAGACGTTGGCAAATCTTGCAACCTGGTTTAGCTTGTTTTAAGCGTCATATAATCAAAAACCTTGCCAGTAACACATCAAGGCAAGATGGCCGAGTTGGTCTAAGGCGTCAGGTTAAGGTTACCTTAGCATTCAGCTTTCACGAGCTTCCTGATCATCGTTTGATGGCGTGGGTTCGAATCCCACTCTTGTCATATCTTTTTGCCTCCAAGCCGTTGTTTGGCTTGGCTTGGCGTGGCGTGGCTTTTCCCAGAGTCGCTCATAGGGTTTAATTTTTATTACTCTTCTTAATATGTGGTCTTTTGATGTCGGTTACATTCCTTGCATGTCCAGCTGTATCTTAACGATTCTCCTCTACGGGCGCACTTGGTATACCGTACTTTGCCGGCGTAGGGCATCCAGTAGCCTGCTTATCTTCATCTAAAGTACCCGTTCCGTTGCCTTTACGATAACACGACCAGGTATATCCTACGTCGTACAGCAGCAATCAACACACATCGGATTAAATCGTCAATTCATACAGATTATTAACATACTAGCCTACACGTGTCCAAGACATTCCTTAACTCCAAACAAAACTGACCACGAACTCGACAACCAGACCTAGAATGCAACCGTAGAAGCCAACCCGTCCAACTCGCGCTGGTAGTTCCGGTGCTGGCTGACCTGGTAGAAGAATTTGCTCACAAAGTCCTTCCCGTCCTTGAGGATCTTGATCGTCTCGCCGATGCTCTCGGGCTTCTGCACGCTGCCCGCAGTCACCACGCCGTACCACTCCACGGGGTCGGGGCTCTGGGCGGTCGCGACCTGCACGTCCAGCACGCTGCCCACGACCTCCTTGATCAGCTGGGCGGCCTCGCCCGTGCCCGCCAGAGCCTTGAGGTGGCCGAAGGTCTCGGCGATCCAGTACTTGATCTGGCCGTTCTTGCGGAGGGTCTCGACGTGGGGCCCGCCGGGGATGAAGGTCGCGTCGAACATGGTGGAGCGCATGCCGTCGTAGTAGTGGTCGGGCACGATGCCCTGGCCCGTCTCCTTGGATTCACCCTCCGCAAAAATGGGCGAGCGCTTGGTGCCGATGACGAAGGGGAGGGCGCTGGCGGCCTTGACGGCCAGCTGGACGGCCTTGAAGGCGACAGGGTCGTAGCCGTCGCCGATGAGGATGGCGATGCGGCGGCTGGCGATGGTGGGCTCCTTGGGGGGAAACTCGGTCTGCGAGAGGCGGATGGTGCGCTTGCCATGGTTGGGTCGCAGCGCCTTGTCCGGGATCGGGGCGCCGACCAGCTCGGCGACCTGCTGGGCAAGCCCCAGATCAATCTCGGCCAGCCGGGTGCCGGCCAGGCGGTCGTAGACGACCGGGTCGTCGCAGTGGTCGAGCTCGAAGCTGAACGCCTTCAGCATGTGCAGCTTCTCGTGCTCACTCATCGAGTTGTAGAACAGCTGCGCCTGGTTGTGGTGCTCGCGGAACTTGGGGCTGAGGCCCCGGCGCTTGCGGCCCGTCACGGGTGCCGGGTACGACTCGAACCCTTGACCGTGGTGCGGCGCCGCCCCGTCGGGCTTGCCGGCCTCGAACCGGTTCGGCCAGTAGTTCACCGTGCCCTTGGTGATGCGGTGCTTCATGGCCCCGTCGCGGTTGTGGTTAAGCACCGGGCACACCGGCCGGTTGATGGGCAGCTCCTCCCAGTTGATGCCGAGGCGGCTGATCTGCGTGTCGAAGTAGGAGAAGTTGCGGCCCTGCAGGAGCGGGTCGTCGGAAAAGTCGATGCCGGGGACAATGTGCGAGGTGCAGAAGGCGACCTGCTCGGTCTGCGGGAAGAACTCGTCCACGTTGCGGTTGAGCTCGAGGACACCGATCGTGCGCGGCGGGACCAGGTCCTCGGGCCAGATCTTGGTGGCGTCCAGGATGTCGAATTCAAAGTCGTCCTGCTTCTCCTCGGGGATGGTCTGGATCTGCAGGTCCCACTTGGGATAGGCGCCGTTGTCGATGGCTTCCATCAGGTCCTTACGGTGGAAGTCGGGGTCCTGGCCGGCCAGCTTGAGGGCCTCGTCCCAGACGAAGGAGTGGACTCCCAGATGCGGGGTCCAGATGAACTTGACGAAGTGACGCTTGCCCTCCTTGTTGATGAGAGAGTAGGTGTTCACGCCGAACCCTTGCATCATGCGGTAGGAGCGGGGGATGGCGCGGTCCGACATGGCCCACATGAACATGTGCGTGGCTTCGGGGTGGAGGTAGCAGAAGTCCCAGAAGTTGTTGTGCGCGGTCTGCGCCTGGGGCACTTCGTTGTGCGGTTCGGGCTTGACGGCGTGGACTGGGCCTTGTTAGTGGGGTGTTGTATACAAGAAGGTGGAACTGACATACCGAAATCGGGGAATTTGATGGATTCCTGAATGAAGAAGACGGGAATGTTGTTGCCAACGATATCCCAGTTGCCCTCATCCGTGTAGAATTTCACGGCGAAGCCACGGACATCACGGACAGTATCGGCACTGCCCTTGCTGCCCTGGACGGTCGAAAAGCGGACGAAAACTGGCGTGTTGCGGGACGTGTCATTGAGGATGTTAGCGTAGGAGACATCTTCGCAGCTCTCAAGGAGCTTGAAATTTCCGAAGGCACCAGTGCCACGCGCATGGACGACTCGCTCGGGAATGCGCTCGTGGTCGAATCGGTGAATCTGGTGACGTGGTTCGTCAGTAATCAAACTCCCGTCGAAGTGTGAGGGTAGGATCAATCTACCTTCTCACGGGCGATCTGGTCCTCAAGCAAAGAGGGACCAGTGTGGTCGCCATCAACGGCCTTCAGCCAATTGTCAGTGTTGCTGATAGGGACGCCGTGATCGGTGGTCTGGCGCTGTTCGGTGGTGACATCAACCATGTCACGCTCGAGGTCTACGGCCTTCTTATTCTTGTTGGAAACGCTCTTGACGGCCTCTTGGGCGCGCTCAAGGCCTCCTGCGACGATGCTGGCCATGATGGGTGTGAAGAGGCAAGCGAGGGTTGATTGCACTTGGGAGAATGTGGGAGAACTGCGAATTTTCAGGTCGCGGGGACATGGCTGTAGTTAAAAGAACCTAGCAACCCACCAAGCTGCCTTTTGGCGCGGTCCGCCATGGATAGTGGTGGGTAATTGGGAGCATCTGGTTGGTGACATTCAAGACTTGGAAGGTTGTGCGGGGGAACAGAGAGGGAGAAAGAGAGGCTGTGGTGCTGTGGTGCTGTAACCATGACGTGAGCTGTGAGGGGAGAGCGGGAGACGTCACTCTGACAGCCGAGCCCTAACAACTCGTAACCCATCCATCCGGGCCTCGTCTCCCTCTACTATGTATGCCGCGTCTTCTCAATCACCGAAACAGGGTTGTGTCGTCCATTCCAGGTTCTCCGCCGATTTCACCCCGGGCTGAAATAGCGACAGACTCATTGGCGGGCTGGGTTCCCTGTGGTTGGCGATCATCCAAGCACATGGTGAACCAAGTTTGCGTGGGTCTCGCAGCTATAGTAAGGTTAGATAAGCATAGACACGCAATCCTTCAGTGGTAAAAGTATCACCCAGATAATCTTGGTGAACCATGAGTCAAGCAGGGCACTAGCCAGGTTCCTCTGCTGGTAACTACGTAGATCATCGAGGCCCACCTTCCATCAGTTGTTGAACAGGTGGGAGCCCCAGGCCCAGCATTTGTAAGCCCGGGGCTGGAACATTGCTGCTGCAACCGTTGCGAGCTGCGACCGTGCTATCGCCGACGGGCGGTTCTGCAGACTAAGCAACGATTGCAGCATGGCAGGCAATGAGAAACGGCGTCCAAGCTGAAGATGATCAATCACATAAGGAAAGGCATTGGGGCGAGAACACCGTTGAGGCTACCCCTCAAGGAGAGATAGAGCGGGAAAGTCGGCATTCCTGCAGCTCCACCGGCTGGGGGGTTAGCGATAACCCCGCCATCCCGCCTGTCAGAGAACATAACCCAGGCTTGGAACAATTACGCAGGTTGACTTTCGTTCACTGCTACACACGTCCTTCGATCACAATGCGTGAGAGAATCCAACAGCTCGACATCGAAGGTCGCAATAGCCACGATGCCATCTTCGAGGCTTCCTATCTGGATGACATCCCGGCCGCCCTGACCGAGTGGAAAGCGTCACGCATCCTTCTCGTCGTCAGCACCAGTCTCGACACGAAGTCCTCGGTCATTCGTGATCTCGAGAAGGGCCTATCAAACTACCAGGTCTACAAAAAAGTCGGAGTGGGCAGTCACTCGCCCTACAGTGACATCATCGACATCGCACACAGAGTCCAGGACCATGACATCCAAGCCGTTGTCTCTATCGGGTCGGGCTCCTACTCGGATGCGTGCAAAATCGCCGTGATGCTGAGTGCTACACTCCCCTCGGGATTCGGGGAGAATGAGATGGAAGCCTTGGTGGACCAGAAGCGAGGCCTAGCCGGACCGGACTCTGTCAAGGCTCCCGCAACCAAGCTGATCTGTGTGCCCACAAGTCTCAGTGCGGGCGAGTGGAACTCCTACGCGAGCGGGACCAATGCCGCAGGGAAGAAACAACATTTTATGCATCCAGAGGGGGCCCCGTCCTTGATCCTGATGGATCCCACGGTCGCACGAACCACCCCGTCGCACCTGTGGCTGGCGTCGGGCATGCGCGCCGTCGACCACTTCGTGGAGAGTCTGTGCCGCGCCGAATGCCACGAGGCTGCAATTCATATCAAGAAGGGGTTGCCGCTTTTGGTGCGAGGGCTGAAGGAGTACCACGAGGGACAAGAGGGTGGCAACGAGGACGAGCTGCTAAAAGGCATTGCAGAGAGTCAGCGCGGGTCTAGAGATGCGCTGATTCCTCTCATCAAGTGGAAAATACCCATGGGGGCAAGCCATGCTATTGGCCATCAGCTGGTGAGTTTGGTTGGCACCCGCGCTGGATAGAGTAGAGTAGCTTGCTGATCGAAGGTGCCAACATAGGGCAGTGTGGCAGGCGTCCAGCATGGTGAGTTCAATTCTTGTCTTGTTTCCTCAAGCCTTAAGTCTCATGAGCTAACTGTCGCCGATAGGTGTGACGGTAAGCCGGCGTCAAGTTCCACCCCATCCTCTGCTGTAGGACGCATACTGACTTTTGTCGAGAGCTGCATTTTACTCCCCCCGACACTTCGATTCACGCTCGATGAGACCAAGGCGGCACAAGAGGCGGTCCTCCAGATATTCAACGAAGTGCTCGGGTGTCAGGAGACCGAGGCTGCAGATGCGGTCCATCGGTTCGTCAAGCTGCTGGGACTGCCATCGCGGCTCTCGGAAGTTGGCGTCACGCAGGAGGAGCAGCTGCACAAGATCGCTGAGCTGACGCTGACTGACGCATTGGCGCACAACAAGGCGATACCAGATAAGGAGGGGATCCTTCAGATCTTGAACATGGCCAAATGAGAGTATGGTGTGGTAGACGGAGGAAGGGATGCGGCGAGTGGTTGCGAATCCGGTGTTGACGCGTTTCGATTCCGGATTGGGTTAGATCAGCAGCCACTCCAGCCACTCCAGCCATGACGTCATGAGCTTGGCCACGATCATCTCCTAAGGCACATTCACGTATATAAATCTCCGTAAAATTGACATGCGCGTGGTAGGTTCGATCTTCCTGCAATATCACTAAGCAAACTCTGAAGCATATAACGAGTAAAACAAAATTCTTACTCTGAAATCCATACTCCACTTCTATACACTGGGCTTACTTGCCGCATATCCGAACCAAAGCTCCACCAAGCCATAAACTCTCCCACGAACCGCCACAACCAAACCACAAGATGCCTTCCTCCCAAGATTCCGGAGTCACTGGCGCGGCGAAGTTTGTCACCTCCACCCTCGGAAATACGGTTGGCGGAGTTTCTCGGACCGTAGGCGGCGTCACCGGAGCTGCAGGCCGAGGGATCGGAGACACCATCACCGGCGCAACAGGCAGTGCGGGCAAACCCGTGGGTGATGCGCTGGGCAATATCGGAAGTGGCGTCGAGGATGGAGCCCGCAAGGTCGCGCAGGGTGTCGAGGATGCTGGGCAGTGGAAGTCTCGGGGCTGGTAGGGAGATTATACAGTTTATGAGGGATGTGTGATATGAATGTCTTTTCGTGGGAATTATGAACATGACCTGATGTCTGCTTATTTTTTTTTCTGTTTGTGGGTTCTTCTGTAACTAGTGACTGTAATGAGACCAGGTCCTTTTCACTCGTACGTGTACATATGTGACATTAATGCAGTGCCATCTGTCCACGCCATCTTCGATCCCGCTCATTGATCTCGTTTTTAGCGTTGCACAATTCGAGTACCCTAAGCAGTTCCTCTCGCTCAGCCTGCAACTCTGTCACCTGCCTCTGGCTGGTGTGCAATCTCTCTAGTAGTTCGTCCAGGGTTTCCTGATTCTTTGCATTGGTTGCAATAGCTTGAGCCAGCTGAGCCTGTAGGTCTACGTTTTTCTGCTCGCCAGCGTTCAGTGTCTCCTGAAGCGTCTCTTTCTCCTTGATGGCCTCTTTCAAATCCACCTCAAGATCGGATTTGCTGTTCATTGTTTCGCGCAACTTATTTTCCACGAAGAATCGTATCCTCGTCTGCCCTTTGAGTCTCTTGGTCGACTCGTAGAGTGCTTGCTTATGTTGGCTTTGTTGACGGTTCACAATCGCCAGGAGCACGTTCCTCATATGAGCCGTCACAAGATCGACTCTGATCGTTAGCATATCATGCTGCGGGTCATCGACTTGAACTAGCCAAGAGTCATCTGCATCTGTGATTCCAGGTTGAAAGGCGTTATCTTCATCACATGTAAGGGCTTCTATATGCTGCATGTAGTCGACCAGCGCGGCATCGACTGAACTCTGCGGGGTCCTCAGATCAAGGCCCCGCAGAAGGAGCCCGAGGTCTTCCAGCGAGTATGCTCGGCTGCCATCCCGGTTCATGGTCTGGTTTAGCCCGGTCAGCAGGGGACTCAGTCATCTTTGTGTTGGTGGACGCGTCACTCACTGTCCTTGACTCCGATGCCCCGGACCAGGAGGAGGATGAGGGGGTGGACGCACTACTCGGACCGGGCTCTGGTACAGGCATATTTATTCGGATCTAGGCTGATGTGCTGGGAAAGGCAGTGATGAGAAATTGATGGTTGTGATATAAGCTGTTGCGATGATGATGAGGAGGAAGGGATGGACGGGAGCAGAAGTGAAGTGAGGACACTGTATATGAAGACCAGATAGGACGGGATGAGCTTACCCCGCCAAATCTGGATGGCAGCGTGTTTGCCAGTTTGTTAGGTCTTATAGCTCAGGGTGGTTGACAGCAAATTGAGCAAACAGAACATCGCCGGCTAGTAGCTCGATCGTTCGCTGTCAACCACCTTGCCCAACGACTTTAGCAGAGAGGACGATCTCTCCAGAGAGCTCTTTGAAATGGAATAGCTATCTGTTCGAAGACTCGTCGCTCAAGGAAAAGCACTCCATAGCTGTGGATACAGAATGGATACTTTATGGCTTGAAGTATGGCAGCGATGTAAATTTCTCCTATACACATATCAAGATGACTTTCGATAGTAGGTGGCCTCACACCTATCCTCCTCCTTTGTCTCCCGTCATCGCCATCTACCATTACCACTTTATATGTTACAGACCTGCTTCGCTAATGCTAATAAGATGATTAATCCTGATCGCAGATGATAGCTTGTTGGATTCGGTAGATTCACCCACTCCCTACTAAGGTTCTATTTACAAGCTAGAGCTGCCTCCTCCTATATACAAACGTGGGCTCAATCACAAGGTTGGGGGTGAAGACCCGATGCGTTGTTTGCGCCTTGTCACCGAGATTTTGTACTGTAGAGAGCCTATACCAGTGGAAAAAGGAAAAAGGACCCTCAAAGTGGTTCTAGAAGCTAGATTCACCGTGTGAAAATAAGGTGGCAGGGATGACGTCGGGTGGATCCTTTTGCTGGAAAGTATAGGATGGGACATACGTATACGTTCGAGGAGAATAGGACAGCCCTGGGGGGTGGGGGCCTTTGAGTGAGTAGTGGGGCTAGATCTGCTGCAATATCAGGAGCTGATACTGAGTATCTTCACCTCAACACATGATGCTTGACAGGGAGGATACTTGATCATCTTTGATTCATAGTTATTCATCTTTAGTAATGAGGCTTGTCTCAGACCCTTCATTGTTGCCACACTTTAAATGGGATCCTTCCGATCCACTTCCTGCCTACTAACCGCAACAAGCTTAGCGAGTATCGGGTATTCTGCAGCCGGACTCCGCTCCGGTCCGATGGATGCCCGAGCAGAAATATATCGGCAGAAAAATTGAGAAAATGAGGCGGACGGGCAATGCCACAGCCAATTGGGTAAAAGGCGGTGAAGCTTTACGATGCCGGGACAGCCGTGCTGATCAATCCCGCCTATGAGAGGTGGCAATGCCCCGTTGCATCGCCAATTGATGACTCTCTGGCTGGTGTCCGTCTGGCTTATTCTTCTAGCTGGCCCGCCCAGAGCCTCGCCCATCTCTTTCTTCCCCTCCTGCATTCCTCCGCCTCTGTCATTCTTTCTCCCTCAATTACTCCTCCAATTCTCGGTCGCTTATCGCGTTCCTTACGAACTTCGTGTTCCCCTCCCTTCCAGCTTCGTGCTCTACCTATTCTTTCCTTCTTAGCTCCAGCAGTTCGAGAATCCATCTACTTCCGGTCGGTCGCATCCCACTCTCCAATTGCTCTCTGCTTGTCCCACCCAGAAGCTCTCCGCTCTCCCAATCCAACCCAACCCACCACGTCACTCACCTCTACATTCTGCTGGAAACCTTGTCTGACGTGCAAGGATTGTTCTAGGCTGGCTCCATTCCCATTCAACGACAGTACCATCGAGCTCCCTCACCCGCTCTCCGAGGCCTGCGCTGGCCGCGTCGAACCGGTGCTCGTCCATCCCGACCGGTCCGATGCTTACCGTCCCGTCGCTCGTGATAATCCGGGAATAAACCCACGACCCAGATGGACAGCTACGACGGCAAAGGGGAGAATGGACTGGAACGAGCCTCGAGCGAAGTCCCGCCCCTCCCCAGTAGCTCCGAGGAGGACGCGAACAACGCGAACAAGAAATCCACCAAGCGCGCGCGATGGGCCACCAAGAGAATGACCGCCGCCTCGGGCCTGCGCAAGAGAGTCTCCATCCTCGAACGCGGGCGCCGACAGAACCAGACGGATACCATGGCGAGCGCGACCGCAGGCGTGCCGGACATCACCGAGGGAGAATCGGGATCGCGCAAAGTTCATTTCAACCTTCCTATTCCGGACGAGGAGCGGGACGAGGAAGGCAATCTCAAGGCCGTCTATCCGAGGAACAAAATCCGCACCGCCATCTACACCCCGCTCACCTTCATTCCCAAGAACCTCTGGCTGCAGTTCCACAACATCGCCAATCTGTACTTCTTGTTCGTCATCATTTTGCAGTGCTTCGAGATTTTCGGGGACGCCGATCCCGGTCTGAGTGCAGTGCCGCTGATCGTCATCGTCGTCGTCACCGCCGTCAAAGATGCCATCGAGGATTGGCGACGAACCGTGTCCGACAACGAACTCAACAACTCTCCCGTATATCGCCTGACGGAGTGGGACAATGTGAACGTGACCGCCGACAATGTTTCCCTCTGGCGTAGGTTCAAAAAGGCTTGCACCCGGGCTGTTGTCACCAGCTATCGAGGCATGAAGCGCCTCTTCCGCAAGAATGGGGCCGACAAAGATGTGGCGGGTGACGTGGAAATGGCGGATGCCAGGCCCTCGGTTGAGCCTACCTCGCCGATCGCGATCGAGATGACGGCAGTTTCCCCTACCATGGAGGCCCGTGCTTCTGGCGACTGGCCCGACCCCATGAACGATCACGACCAGCAGGCAAACTCGCCGTGGGCACGGACCAAGGGTAGTGTCTTGAATCCGAGCCGGGTAACCCCAGGGAAGGCGCGATTCAAACGCCAACACTGGAAGGATGTCAACGTGGGTGACTTTGTGCGATTATACAATGGTGACCAAATTCCGGCCGACATCGCCATTCTCTCTACCTCCGACCCGGACGGAGCATGTTACGTCGAAACTAAAAACTTGGATGGAGAGACGAATCTCAAGGTGCGCAACGCCCTGAATTGCGGTCGCGTGTTGCGGAATGCTCGAGATTGCGAGAAAGCCGAGTTCACCGTCGAATCGCCGCCCGCGCATGCCAACCTCTACTCCTTCAGCGGTGCTATCTATTGGGATCAGTATGACGAATCCGGGGAGGCTCCGCAGAACCGCGTGGAGCCCATTACGATCAACAACATTCTGCTTCGAGGCTGTAGCCTACAGAACACCGAGTGGGTGTTGGGTGTCGTGCTTTTCACCGGACCGGAAACGAAAATTATGCTGAACCAGGGTCTCACGCCAAGCAAACGCCCACAGATGGCGCGCAACATGAACTGGAACGTGGTCTACAACTTCGCCATCCTCTTCATCATGTGTGTGATCTCTGGATTCATCAACGGGTTTGCCTGGGGCCTGGACGATGGCTCACTGACGTTCTTCGAGTACGGCTCCTATGGTGGCACACCTGCCGTTCAAGGTGTAATCGCCTTCTTCGTGGGCGTGGTCCTCTTCCAGAACTTGGTTCCTATCGCTTTGTACATCTCCCTGGAAATCTGCCGTGTCATTCAGGCCCTCTACATCTACTATGATATTCATATGTACTACGAGCGCTTGAAGATGTCCTGTGTCCCCAGGTCTTGGAATATCTCTGATGATATTGGTCAAATCGAGTACATCTTCTCTGACAAGACGGGTACCTTGACGCAGAACGTCATGGAGTTCAAGAAATGTACCGTCAACGGCGTGCCGTATGGTGAGGCATACACCGAAGCGCAATTGGGCATGCAGCGGCGGCAGGGACTGGTAAATGTGGAGGAGGAAGCTGCTAAGGCTCGTCAGAGAATCAGTGAAGGACGTGTCGAAATGATTCAGCAACTGCGCCAGCTTCATGATAATCCGTACTTGAAGGAGGAGAACTTGACCTTTGTTGCTCCACAGTTCGCCGCTGATCTGGGTGGTGCCTCGGGAGAGGCTCAGCAGCAAGCCACGATAGACTTCATGACTGCGTTGGCATTATGTCATACAGTAGTCACGGAGCGTATTCCTGGCGACCCTCCCCAAATTGAGTTTAAGGCACAGTCGCCGGACGAGGCTGCCCTGGTTGCCACGGCCCGGGACTGTGGATTTACCACCCTCGGCCGATCGGGCGAAAGCTTGATCTTGAATATCATGGGTGACGAGCGTAGGTATACTATCTTGAACATCCTGGAATTCAACTCCACCCGTAAACGAATGAGTGTGATCGTGCAGATGCCCGATGGTACTATTCGTTTGCTGTGTAAGGGTGCTGATACCATGATTTACTCCCGCCTGGCCCCCGGCCAACAACGCGAACTGCGTGATGCTACCACACGAGATCTCGAGACTTTTGCCCAAGAAGGTCTGCGAGTGCTTTGCATTGCTGAGCGCACCATTGAACCCGAAGAGTACCGCGAATGGAGTGTCATGCACGACGCCGCCGCCGCCGCCATTGTGGACCGCGAGGAGAAGTTGGAAGAGGTATCCAATGCTATCGAGCAGAATTTGTATCTCCTGGGAGGTACGGCCATCGAAGATCGCCTGCAGGACGGCGTTCCTGACACCATCTCCCTCCTTGCCGAAGCAGGTATCAAGCTCTGGGTCTTGACCGGTGACAAGATCGAAACTGCCATCAACATCGGTTTCTCCTGCAACCTCCTTAATAACGACATGCAAATGATTGTCTTCGACGCGCCCTCCGATATCGACATGGCCGCCAAGTTGCTGGATAGCAAATTGGAGATCTTCGGTATCACGGGCTCAGATGAGGAGCTGGAGGCCGCTCGCAAGGATCACTCACCGCCTCCGCAGACTCACGCTCTCGTGCTGGACGGTGACACTCTTCGATTCATGTTGGACGACGCCTTGCGGCAGAAGTTCTTGCTTCTTTGTCGGAAGTGTAAGTCAGTGCTTTGTTGCCGTGTTAGCCCAGCGCAAAAAGCCGCCGTGGTGGAGATGGTTAAGAACGGTTTGAACGTCATGGCTCTGGCTATCGGAGACGGTGCCAACGATGTTTCTATGATCCAGAAAGCCGATGTCGGAGTCGGTATTGCTGGCGAGGAGGGTCGTCAGGCCGTCATGTCTGCCGATTACGCGATCGGACAGTTCCGGTTCTTGCAGCGGTTGATTCTGGTTCATGGACGATGGGCCTATCGCCGTCTAGGTGAGACCACCGCCAACTTTTTCTACAAGGTTAGTCGAAGAATCTGTCTCGTCGCGCTCTGGCGATATCAGTGGACGAAGAGTTGCTGACTATTTAGTAGAACTTGGTCTGGACATTTGCCCTATTTTGGTATTCCATCTACGATAACTTTGATGGAACCTATCTATTCGAATATACGTATATTACCTTGGTCAACGTGGCGTTCACGTCACTGCCAGTCATCTTCATGGGTATCTTTGATCAAGACGTTGACGATCGGGTCTCCATGGCCGTCCCACAACTTTACATGCGTGGTATCGAGCGGAAGGAGTGGACGCAGTTGAAGTTCTGGTGAGTAGTACTCAAAGTCCGCTTGTGGTGTATAATGTGCTAACCATTTGTCCAGGATATACATGCTCGATGGATTCTACCAGTCAATCATTTGTTTCTTCATGCCCTATATGTTGTATCAAGTTGCCAACTTCCAAACGGAGAACGGAATGGGCATCGATGACATTTATCGCGTGGGTGTTCTTGTAGCCACCTGTGCCGTGGTTACGAGCAATACCTACGTGATGATGAACATGTATCGCTGGGATTGGTTCTCGACGTTGATCAACGCGATCAGTTCGCTGTTGATCTTCTTCTGGACCGGTATCTATTCGTCCTTTGAATCATCCGCCACCTTTTATGGTGCCGCAAAGCAGGTCTATGGGGCGTTATCCTTCTGGGTCGTGTTTTTGCTGACTGTGGTAATCTGCCTGACCCCGCGCTTCGTCTGCAAATGCATCCAGAAGGTGTACTTCCCCATGGACGTGGACATTATCCGAGAGAAAGTCATCCTCGGCCACTATGACTATCTGAAGCAATACGAGGCCTACGTGCCACCGGATGCCGGCAAGCTGGCGGGCTCGTCGGAGAGTGGAGCATCCGCCACTACTTCGGACCCGGAGAACACCCACCAAACCACTGTGCCGCGCCACTATCCGGGGGGAAACGACGTGGACCGCACGGCGAACTCGACACCGGTGGCACCGCTCGTAGATAGCCATGGCGCGCCGACTCGCCTCGACAACAGTCAATTCACGAGCGCCAACAGCAGTGTCGCCTTCGGCCTCCAACGCAACACATCCTGGGACAGCGCAAGCCGAGAGCAATCAGTGCTCTCGGGCTCAGTACTCCCGGTCGACTCCACAAGCATGGAGCCCCAACAACCGCACAGTCCCTTGAAAAGTCGCGGTGATCCCCCCTCGACGTACCCTGTATAGAAAGCGTTGTTTTTCTTTCTATTTTTATTCTTGGTTGGCTATTCCCCTTTCCTTGCAATTCTCCCTTTGATTTCCCACACAGTTTCTCCGGGGGTGCAATGACTCTGCGCCCCCCGCCCCCCTTATAAATACCTCACCCTCCTGATCCGCAAAAGCTCTTCAGCCCCCTGCGACTGATCTCTTCTTATATTCCCCCGGTTGATTTATTCCTTATAAATTTTTTCCGTCATTTAATGTCTTATTGAAGCGCAACTTGCCTTGCGCTCCTGTTGATACCGATCCAGTCGATATATCTCGCACATATTCAGTTAAATGTAACATAGAGCCTTCCGTCAATAGGACTTGCAATTCATTCCATAATCTCGGCTTCCCAGTAAACCCATTTACCGAGATATCAAAAGGGTACATGGGGTAAGGGTATCACAGAATCAGCACTGCCTCTTTCAACAGAGCGAATTCCTTCCACCAGCCCCTCACTGGTCTCTGTTTGTCAGAACCTGCTCTTCTTCTTCAGCCTCTCCAACCTCACCTGCCGAAGATGGACTTCTCGTTGGGACCTCCTGCTCACTCCGCGATCTGACGATAAACATCACTGCGAGTGTCCTCGAGACATTCATCTTTGTATTGGTGCATATGCTCATTGAATACAGCCCCGTTGACTTCGGGAAGCCCTACCAGGTCAAGTCTGTCTTCGAGAAGCTGCATCCTCTGCAAAAGGACCTCACTGGAACCGTTAGACTTGTCTTCAATAGCACAATTAGTTCTTGCACCTACGTCTTTTCATCTATCATCTCAACTGTACACGCTACTGCTTGTGTCTTAGCAAGTCCTGCAGCGATTGATGTATTCTCCCACTCACCTTGCACTACTTCATCCTTCATCCGGGCAACCCACGACGGTACAACATCCACAGCCCGCGATTTCAGAGAAAGAAGGAGCTCGCGTGCATACGCCGCAGCGGTCAAGGCAGCATATTTCCGCCAATGCTCATTATCATGCGAGTCCGCATAATTCCCAATGCCACGAATGACCAGGCAAGGCAGGTTATTCATCACCCCGGCAGCTTCCCTGTCGAAGCACAGAACCTTCAGCTCTGGATTGTGGGCGTAAAAGTCCCGCGTGGCAGCATCCTTGATCATGGAATTCCCCGATGCAATCGTTCCGTGATGCAGGGCTATCACCCGCTGACTACTTCGCTGTGGCCTCGGCACAGTTTGCGTGACATCGCACCCCACACAGGCCTTTCCCTCCTGATGCTGATACTCAACACGGTACAGATCATCCCGCTGCGGTCGCTGATACCCCAACATATCGTCCATAAGCCGGATATGCCCTGCGACAAAATCCGGCTTCCTGGGATCATTATACCGCCTCCGCAGATCCCCAACGACCGAGAGCAGCTTATCCGGCGGAGCATTCAACTGCCCCGTCAGCTTGAACGGACCGTCGGGCAGGCGCTTACCCAGATCATACTGAATGACGCCCCCGAGTGTTCCCTGCGGCTTACTGACCACCACATCGCCCAGCCGAATATCCGTCTCCGCTGTCGGCGCTCCGCCTCCGATGCCCACCATCAATGCAAATCGTAGACGTGGAAACGTCCTCACCATATCTCTCGCCACGCGCGAGGCAGACTCCGTACCGTACCGGCCGGCCGGTAGACAACCCACAACGACCCCATGGTTTCTGATTTTTCCGAAGGCGTAGGTGTTGTCGTCGCCGTCTGGGAGGGTCTCGGGACCGGCGTACTCTTCGTCTAGCATGCGGCATGCGCATTCGTATTCTTCCTCCAAGGCGCATATCCAGCCTACTGTGTAGTAGGTCCAGTGAGGCTTGGTTCGCGAGTTTGGTTCGAACAGGCCTCTCCGGGGAGATGGGGGGTGGAGATGTCTTTCGCTTCAACATATTCTATTCCTCCTGTAGAGCGTTCTCCAATTCCTTGTCAGCAGTCGGACCGAATACTCTTATGGCAAGCTATTTTCTTCGTCAGTTGGATGTAGGAGTGGAGTACACTTATCGCACACTCACATGATTTATTGCGTATCGTCTGACTATACGTCCCTACAGAAACGTTTGAGTTGTTCCAACCTCCGAGAGCAGTGCGCCGGGCGCGAGTGTAAGTTATAGGACCTGCCAGAAGCCATAGCAGCTTCAGTGAGGTGATGCACGCAGGAGGGAGCATACCGGCCGGCGCTCAATGCAACAATCGCATTGGCGCCCGGAGGCCGGGCGAATAGCAGCACCTGGCAGGTTGTTTCATGCATGCGTGGCGCCCCCCTCCTAGTAACTCAGCCTCGCTCATCATTGCCTAGGCGGCAGGGCTGAGAAAAGTGCTCAAAACTCCACGTGAGAATACATGAAAGGCCTTCCTGGTCTCCGGAGCTCAAAAGAATCATGCGGAAATCTAAACTCTGGCCAGGGTATAGAAGCCGAAATCCGCCTTAGCTAAAGTACCCCTGATGGCAACGATACAACCTAGTGCAGACTACGTCGACTTAGGTTGGTCCAGACTTGGTATTTGAGGGGGTCATAGAAGGAAGGTAAGTTTGACTTCTCAATGCGGAACATAATAGTCGATGTTTTGCGCAATAACTTTACTTCTGTAAAGCACAAACCTGCAGGCAATGACTGGTTAAGTTGTTCTGATGTAGACAGTGGTTACTAAACTCTTCAAAGCCTTAGAATAGCCCATTATCTTCACCTATATATATTCTTACCTTCCTCATGCCCCTAGTTCTTCCTGAAAATAATTTCATTTCCAGCCCTGTCAACGTACCATCAGTCGATTGTAAATGTCGTATCAACGAGTACTGAACCCACTGCTGAAAAACCAAGAATACAAGATACAGTGATTTATAGCTCCGCCCACGCGGTCTGTACGATGCAGATCATAGATGTCAACAGGATATAAGTCAATGATCATCACTAGATTCGACTTACCGAATCATCATCTAGAACTAAAAATACATTCCTACGGCCGATATGACACAACCAACCAACGGGTCGTCCAGACAGCAAAATGCGCTTTACCTATCCGGGCTAAAAGGTACACAGAAAGTGTACCGAGATTATCCTATCACCTGCCATGACAAACAAAGATATACAGATGATCCATGGTGCGGGAACGACATAGTTCCGGAGCTTTTGCAAATAATGTAATAAGAATGTATCTTATAGATGGTTGCACTAACCATAAGATCAGCGTTAGTGGTGTAGCGGTTAGCATTGTTGCCTTCCAAGCAATAGATCGGGGTTCGACTCCCCGCTGACGCAATTTCTTTTTCGCTTTTTGCTTTCTTACGGCACACGATCCAGCCAAGGAACTACAGTGGGTTGCGGTTATCTCGTATCTTTTGTTGCGGCACAGGTTCTGGTGGATTTTTCCCACCTCCCCCATGAATGGTAAAAAACACTGGTGCTTGTTTTCACTCTTGGAAGGAATGGCAATCGTAAAGCTTGGGGTGCAAGTCAATGGTTAAGCCCTACATAATATCAATGCATACTCATTGATAGGTTCTCACAGCATCACTGACATTTTACTCTGGACGTCAAGGGACAAGATGTAAACAGAAAGCAGATAGAATGGTTCTCTCTTCTTTCTTTCTTTTCCCCGAAGCCATGCTATCGTAGAAAAGATTGCAAATCCGACAAGAGATTATCTTAATGGCTGAGTCCAACACCTTGCAGCTGAGTTGCCACTGTAATCAATCTGTCCGAGTGCTGGCTCAAATAGCGACCTGTTTCATCTGCGATTTCCTTCACACTCCGAAAGTCGTTCGGCCCCGTGTCTTGCACCAGACCTATCACAAACCGAATGTACTTATCCTCATATCCCATATAGTGAAGCTTGTTTTTGATATATTGTTCGTTGTCTTCGAGCATACCGATAACTTGGAGAACGGTCAGTCGCTCAGCTGGGGTTCAAGTATAGAACAAAGAAGTGTTACCTCGTCGGGTGACCTATAGATTGTACCTTGATGCAAATGTTAGCGATGTAGTAGAAATATGTATATCGGATAAGATAATACCAATGGATGCAAGATGTCTCAAGTGACCGAGCAGTTTCCAAGGGAGGACTAAGTCACTCAGAGAGGGAATCATGAGGCCGTGCAGTTCGCCAAGCCTTAGGAGACCAGGCATATCGCTGAGCGGCACCCTTCCTTTTTAAAATCTCAGAATTAGTCCAATGGCCTGGTCGCTCCATTGTTCCCGGATCTCCTTGAGAGCACGCCCCAGGCCATATTGAGAGTCACCAGATTGGCAATGCGATTGTCGATGTAAATATGCAGTGCAAATGGCAACTATAAAACAACAGTCAAGCCAATACGTCTCCAATTATTGTAACCAGGCCGAATGCTCCAAGTTATTGAGAAGTAAATATATACACTGGGGAGCCAACACCAGTTCAAAACCAGACGGCGCGAAATAGTTGGTGGCGGTTCTGGGACAGGCTTACCATTATCAACGTGTTTCAAGAATGCACTTGCCATTGCAACCGACATCAAGAACGATCACGATGCATTTGAGGAAATTGCCGGCCTATCGTCGAATTGGTCCTATTTCAGGTTCAACTGCGGTGGGAGACTTGCAGATATCTCGCTCGACCAAGCGAGCCAGTTGCCAACCATTGAGAACATGACCAGGGCTTATCTTGCGAAATCCCAAACGCAAGCGACGATACAAGATGCTGTTCGCGCAATGGCCTATCCTGGTTGGTAGGTAAATGGCGAAGAAAATTATTATTAGTTCAGGTACATGCTTTGATTTACTGGTCTACTCACCAACCCGCCATCCTGCATCCTAAAGCTATACAGCTTTGTTCAAACAGGTGTTTATCTATGTGTTCATCTCACTTCTTCTCATTGACGAAATTGTACATCTCACTTTTCCAAACAAAGTCAATCAAAATATCAAGAGGGTATTAGATCAGGATGGAGGCGATATAGATTCCACGTACTGCAGAACCTGTCTCTTAGTTGGTGATCAAGTTCATGTTACTAACATGTGGACTATTTCTCCAATTAAACCTTTAGTGAAGTATATTCCACTCAATACAGCTGATCAAAAAGCCCCATAACATCGATCCCCAACCACTGCACATCATTTAGCGCATAGCTCGGATCATCGAGCAGCGGGAAGAAGATGGGGTCGAACGACGCCGGACTCCAGGGCTGGACGGGCGCCGTCGGATCGAGCTCGGTCTTCCGGGGCCGATCGGCATCCATTGACGGATTGCTAACCGGGACACGCAGGGCGGCTGTCGACTCCAAAGTCGCATCCTCTGTGATGACAGGTGCGGTTGCTGTATTCTCAACGCGCCTTTGGGCGCGGATAGTCTCGCTGCCCGTCTTCGTCTTGCCATTCCTGACGTCCGACACGTACTGCCGGGCGAGGTGGGCGAACTCAGCCACCAGGGAGCCCGGAAGCGCCCCTTTGCTGGCGTACTCGATGCGGCTGAAGTGCCCACCGGCCATGTCGAGGAGGGCGAGACTGAGGCCGGTTTCGGCGTGAGTGGGGTTGTGCACGACGAGGTCGAAGAGGATCATGAGGGCGGAGAGCGGGAGGACGGCCAGGATCCTGTAATTATTGTATTTTGTGTCATTACCGCGCATCCAGGACAACGGTCAAAAAGCAGGAAACTCACCAAACAGGCGCCGAGGGCGCAACCTCGATGAAGGCTGTTAACTCTAGAACACTTCTCGCCGTGCGCAACAGTTCGCGCTTCAAGACGTCCTGCTGCGACGCCGCGACGCGAGCAGTCCCTACATGGAGGATGGTCCACGATAGAGTGAGAAGAGCGTGGAAGTACAGATAGTGCGTGAGTAAGGCAATCTTCAAAGCCAATGGCTCGCGCAGAAGACGAGGTTTCGGGACCTCGCCCGGCCGGAATCGAGAGGGGATCGCAAGGCGCCAGGTCTCTAGCTCCGAACGTAGACTGTTCACGGTGGCGTTATATGTCTGCAGGGGCTGGCTCACGGCGCTGACGTTGAAGAGGGACTGATGAACCTTTGAGACTAGACGGCCGTACTTGATGAAACAGAAGAACCAGTCGTAGTCCCCAAAGGCAGACTCTAGCACGTCTGGAATGGCACAGCTGATGTTGGAGTCATCGATGACCTATTTGACGGGTTTGAGTAAAGAGGAGCTAGGTAGATCAATCGGCTTGGAATGACTGACTGAGTTCCTTGCCGTGCCAAAGCATGAAGTCTTTTCAAGATAGTAAAGGACCCAGAATGTGCGCCGGTGAGCCGTTTCTTGCACCCCGTTCGAGCGATGGTAGCCGAGTGCTTGTGCCATCATGCTGGCTTCTGACAACATCAGGGGTTCGAATTGGAAGGCCGACACGGTGGATGAGAAGATTGCCTGCAGTAAACCTTAGTTGTTGGGAGATGTCTCGTCAAATATTGTATCATACCATAGCCATGAGCGCCTAGGGTTGATGTTAGTCTTGTCCCTCCCCTCGAGATTGAAGCAGAGATGCAAACCTGAACGGCAGTCAACGAACCGCGACCGAACACCAAGTCTGGAAAATACGACAGTGACCGCTCGAAGTATTGCCAGGCCTCACCCACTCCAACCTCAAAGCTGCCCCCCTCGTTATTCTGGCACCCGATGGCAACAATCGCGTAGAACAATGCCGCCCAAGCGCGGTCAGCAGCAAGCGAATGGGATAAGTCCTCGGCCGTGGCTTTCTGACGGAATGTGTCGGGAGACAGAAACGGGTAGACTGGGTGGACGGCTTCAAAATAGGCTACTCTTCGTCAGTACTTTGCAGGAGGACTAATGGGAAAAGGTGCCGAGTTACCGGCTATATGAGCTTGAATGCTGGCCCTATCAGGAAATTCGTGGCTCTGGCTTAACGAGTGCCGCCGCTGGATATAAGACTGCGGAATGGCACAGGCGGTTTTGATCTTCGTTGAAACGAGCGCGCGGATCTGCTCGAGTAGTTGGTCTAGTCGGCTATGCCCCAGTCTTTCATTGATCGCCTTGACTCGTTTGGCGGGGAAGAACGAGATATTAGGATTGAACCCGGAGATCGTGGTGAGCTCCAAGAGCACGATTAGTTTCGGGTGTTCGGTCACCTCGCGGTTGTGTTCATGCTACGTACCTGATCTGGATGGCCCGAGTCTCGCAAGTGACGAGAAGCTTGTCGATTTACCAGAAGAGAGTCCATATACAGCGCGCCGGTGCTGGAGGACAACGACGTGGTATCAGTATCCGCAAGAGGTGTCAAAGCTAGTGCACATCGTCAGTTCGGCTTGGATTCCAGATTTATAATCAATTAAGCAAACTACCTTCCAACTCATATTTCCGTTTGCGGGGCCTTTTCACTGGCGTAAAGGAGCAGGGACGCCTCTGCGACTAAAAGGAATCAAATACCGTTCGATGAGGGCTGCAAGGATTGTGGCCTGACTTACCAGGCAAAGATCGCAGGTGGAATTTGTGCCTGAGAGACCTGGCAAAAGTCAGCCAAAGCGGAAGAAGACACTCCAAGGGTGTCAGGTCACTCCACAGAGTCCACACTCACTACATCGCGTTTTTCGGGTCCGACAGGCGTCGCACGCCTTGTGCAGCGCGGCAGAGCTTGATGCAGCCGCTGACATCATCTCCATGGCATAAAGATGAGCAGTTGAGGTGGAAGGAGACGAGGAGAAAAAGGCTTCTCTCAGCATTGACAGTATCGGCCCCTTATGGCGGTGCTGTGTTCGCCGCCGAGGAGCTCCGACGCCCCCGCGCCGGCTGGCCCACGCTGGCCCTAACTTCCGCTCCGATCGCCTCCGACGCTAGTCGCTCGTCGGCGCCGTCTATCATCATGTCTGCTACTAGGCTGGGCTGCATTTTTTGCCCAGTAGAATGGGTGAAATTCACCTTTCATCACATGCTGATGAGGTAGTGCTGTGGTGAATGCGATATAAATCGTCATGGAGCCTGTTATTCGCAACACACAGCTACCTTCAGGAATCTTGTTCCTCGGCCACCTTACCAACCGAGCGAGAGTCTGTGCCCTAATTCCTTCTGCCGCCATCCACCATGCTAGACCCAGCTTCAATCCCCAAATTGCCTGAAATGCCTGAGCAGGCTACCCACACTAGCAGGTCTACGTCGACCTCGTCCAGTGATCGAACAGCCGACGTGGCAGATGAAGCCGAACCGATGCAGATATCTCCAGAGAATCAACGTCAAATCCTCAAATTGGCAAGACGCTTCACGCAGGACTCGGTACATGAGTGGCCTCACGGCTCCTCTATCAATCCGTTTACGGATGCAGAGGATACGTGCCTAGATCCCAACTCCCTCAAGTTCAGCGCCAAGCGATGGGTGCAGGCCTTGGTGGAATTGACCTCGCAGAATCCCGAGCGGTACCCCAAGCGCAGAGCAGGCGTATCATACCGTCATCTCAGCGTGGGTGGATACGGGGGTGGCGCTGCTTACCAGCCAACTGTTGCGAACGTCGTGCTGCAGGGGCTAAGGGATCTGACGGTTCGTTTGGTTTCCGGAAGAAGACGCGAGGTGCAGATTTTAAGAGACCACGATGGCATTGTCCGCAGCGGCGAGATGCTCCTGGTCCTAGGGAAACCAGGAAGGTTCGTACTTTGAGATCCTACGAGTAACAGCTTGATTGTTTTTGACTGACTAGATTTCGTACCTGCAGTGGCGTATCCACCCTCTTGAAGACAATCGCAGGCCATACCAATGGACTATCGGTGGCGGATTCCACAGAGCTCAGCTATGAAGGTAGGCCAGACCCCATCACATTTCGAGTGGGAACTGACCGAAAGTCCCCTTGCAACCAGGCATTCCATGGAAGACAATGCATCGCAAATTTCGTGGGGATGTGATCTACCAGGCTGAGACGGACGTCCACTTCCCCCATCTCACGGTCGGACAGACGCTGTTGTACGCCGCTCTGGCCAAAACCCCTCGGAACCGGCTGCCAGGTGTATCCCGGGAGACCTATGCAACTCATCTCCGCGATGTGGTCATGGCTGTGTTTGGCATCTCGCACACCGTCAACACTAAAGTCGGCGACGACTTCATCCGCGGAGTGAGTGGTGGAGAAAGGAAGCGTGTCAGCATTGCGGAAACCTGTCTGACACAGAGCTGTATCCAATGCTGGGACAACAGCTCCCGCGGGCTGGACAGTGCCACAGCGCTGCAATTCATTCAAACCGTCAGACTGGGCGCCAAGATGACTGGTACTGCCGCCGTGGTTGCTCTGTACCAGGCTTCGCAACAGGCTTACGATGTGCGTCTTTACCACCTAAATGTCCTGCGTGGAAACTGTGAAGCTGACTACTGCACCCCATGTACTGTGCACAGTGCTTTGACAAGGTGACAGTACTCTATGAAGGTCGGCAAATCTACTTCGGCCCGGTAGATCGAGCAAAACAGTACTTCATCGACATGGGCTATCTTTGCCCTGATCGACAAACGACAGGAGACTTCCTTACCTCATTGACCAACCCGGTGGAACGAATCATTCGGCCAGGCTTTGAAGCTCGAGTGTCCAGAACACCCGATGAATTCGCCCAAGCCTGGCAACAGAGCCAACTGAGAATAGAGCTGTGCAAGGAGATTGACCACTTCAACCAACAGCATGACGCAGAGGTTGTTTTTGAGAAGTTCGCAGCCTCCAAGAAGGCGGAAAGATCACGCTTGATGTAAGAAACGTCACCAACTAGACACAAAATCGCTCGAAGCTTAGACTGTGCAGGACCCCAAGTTCACCTTATACCATATCCATTCCCCAGCAAGTGTTACTGTGCATACGACGAGGCTACCGCAGAGTCTTGGGCGACTCCACCTTCTTCTTCGCTACTGTGCTCGGGAACTTCTTCCTCTCCCTCGTCCTGGGCAGTGTGTTCTACAGCCTAGACGACTCGACCGCCAGCTTTGTCGATCGCTGCGTCCTCCTGTTCTTCGCCGTGCTATTCAATGCGTTGAGTAGCGCTCTAGAAGTGAGTACATCCGGGCACCCAGCTCAGTAACCGCTAATATAGTCCCCAGATCCTAGCGTTGTACGCCCAACGACCTATCGTCGAGAAACATGCCGCCTACGCCTTCTACCACCCGATGTCCGAAGCCGTGGCATCCATGATCTGCGACCTGCCCAGCAAGGTGCTCTCCACCATCGGCTTCAACATCCCCTTGTACTACATGTCGAACCTGCGGCGCGACTCCGACCACGTGGTCATCTATCTGCTTTTCGCCTTCATGACCACCCTGACCATGTCCATGATCTTCCGCACGATTGCCCAGTCCACGCGCACGATCCCACAGGCGCTCACGCCCATCGCCCTGGGCGTGCTCGCGCTGGTGGTGTACACAGGGTTTGTCCTCCCGACTCGCAACATGCAGGGCTGGCTGCGGTGGATCAATTACATCAATCCGATCGCGTACTCGTACGAGACGCTGGTGGCCAACGAGTTCCACGGCCGCTACTTCGAGTGTGCCAGTTTCGTGCCCTCGGGGCCAGGATATCAGGACGTTGCGAGTGATTACAGAACGTGTGCGGTGGCCGGTGCGTCGACCACCTCGAGCCTGGTCAGTGGGGATGCATATGTGGCGGCCAACTATAGCTATTACTTCTCGCATACATGGAGGTATTTATTCACTATGCCCTTCCAGACGATACATGTACTGTGCTGACTGGATTATGCTCAGGAACTTCGGCATTCTGATTGCCTTCATCCTGTTTTTCATGACAACGTACCTGCTGATTGCGGAATTCGTGATGTTTGACCATTCCAAAGGCGAGGTTCTCGTCTTTCAACGCAAGTCACAAGCTGTCAGTGCCATCAGACATGCTGCACATGATGAGGAATCCGGCAAGAGCGAGGCAGCCACGACAGCGGAGCATGCTGCGGTGTCTGATCGTGAGCTCAATCTCCAGCTCCAATCCAACACCTTGCATTGGAAGGATGTGTGCTACGACGTGCCGATCAAAGGCGAGATGCGCCGCATATCCGACCACATCGACGGATGGGTGACACCCGGGACGCTGACTGCATTGATGGTAGGGATTTTCTTAGCTCATAGTCAATCTACCCGATACTGACATTGTGAGCGAACCAGGGAGCCTCAGGCGCGGGTAAAACCACACTTCTCGATCTCCTTGCCAGCAGGGTCAAGACCGGAGTGGTATCCGGGCAAGTCTTTGTCAATGGCGTCCCTCGAGACGCCTCGTTCCAGAGGAGGGTAGGCTATGTTCAACAGCAGGACGTCCATCTTGAGACCAGTACCATTCGCGAAGCGCTGCGATTCAGTGCCCTTCTCCGACAGCCGGCATCGGTGAGCAAAGCGGACAAGTATCAGTACGTCGAGGAGGTGATTGACCTCCTGGAAATGCGGGCGTACGCGGATGCAGTCGTCGGTGTTCCGGGCGAGGGTTTGAACGTTGAGCAGAGGAAGCGGTTGACTATCGGGGTGGAACTTGCGGCGAGGCCCGATCTCCTGATTTTTCTTGACGAACCAACCTCAGGCTTGGACAGCCAGACTGCTTGGTCTATCACTTTACTACTGCGCAAGCTGTCTAACCACGGGCAGGCGATTCTGTGCACCATCCATCAACCCTCGGCAATTCTTTTCGAACAGTTCGACCGTCTACTCCTCCTAGCCAAGGGCGGTCGCACGGTCTACTTTGGACCGATAGGACAGAACTCACAGGTGCTGACCCGCTACTTCGAACGACACGGTGCCAGGCTGTGTACCCGTGAAGAAAACCCGGCTGAATGGATGCTAGAAGTAGTTGGGGCAGCGCCTGGTACGCAATCCACGCACGACTGGGCAGCGACATGGAGGGGGAGCCAGGAATACCAGGAGGTGCGACGAGAGCTGCAGCATCTTGAAGAGCGCCAGGCCTCGACACAAAACTCTGCAGTCGACTCTGGCCAACAGTACGCAGCCCCGTTTCTGACCCAGCTCCAACTATGTACCCAGCGAGTGATGGAGCAGTACTGGCGAACGCCCTCCTACATCTACGCGAAGCTCATCCTCTGCTTTGGCGCGGTAAGTCTGCACCCCCTGCTCCTCTTTGGGTTCAGTTCTCATCACCGACGCAGGCCCTGTTCATCGGCCTCTCCTTCCTGAACACCAAAATCACCATCCTCGGCCTGCAGCACCAGACCTACGCGATCTTCATGCTTCTAGTCATCTTCGCCTTCCTGGCCTACCAGACGATGCCCAACTTCATCAAGCAGCGCGACCTGTACGAGGTCCGCGAACGGCCCGCCAAGACGTACGCCTGGTCGGCCTTCATGCTGGCCAACATCTTCGCCGACCTGCCCTGGAACTCGCTGGCGGCGGTGCTGATCTTCCTCCCGTTCTACTATCTGATCG
Organism: Aspergillus aculeatus ATCC 16872; assembly: GCF_001890905.1. Lineage (NCBI taxonomy): Eukaryota > Fungi > Ascomycota > Eurotiomycetes > Eurotiales > Aspergillaceae > Aspergillus > Aspergillus aculeatus. The sequence continues at coordinate 139,850 of NW_017962985.1, forward strand.
GCATGGACCACAACGCGCAGGAGACGCACGCCACGCGCGAGCGCAGCGGGCTGATGTTCCTGCTCATCTGGTCCTTTCTGATGCACTGCGGCACCTTTACGATTATGATGGTGGCGGGCGTGGCGACGGCCGAGGTGGGCGCGACGCTGGCGCTGCTGCTGTTCTGCATGTGCTTGATCTTCTGCGGGTGAGTCTATCCCCTTTCCTCCTTATCTGTCTATATTCCCGTGCCTTCATATCAGCCCGACTAACCGCATTCCCACCATTGTAGTGTATTAGCCTCCCCCACAGCCCTCCCGGGCTTCTGGATCTTCATGTACCGCGTCTCCCCCCTCACCTACCTGGTCAGCGGCATGCTCTCCACCGGCCTGGCCAACACAGAAGTCCACTGCTCCACCCTCGAGCAGATCACAATCCAGCCCCCGTCCAGCCAGACCTGCGGCAGCTATCTGGCCGCGTACATGCAGCAGGCCGGCGGCGCCGTCGCCAACCCGCAGGCCACGCGGGACTGCGCCTACTGCCAGATGACGGACTCGAACGTGTACCTGACAGAACTGTCGGCGGAGTATGCGGATCGCTGGCGGAATTTCGGGCTCATGTGGGTTTATATTGGGTTCAATGTGGTTGCGGCGTTGGGGTTGTATTGGGGGGTGCGGGTGCGGGGTGGGGTAAATTTCTCGCGGTTGTGGCGCTGGGTGAAGCGAGGTTAGATTTGGTGAGGAGGGTGTATTCGGGGGTTTTGAGTGCGGATTCTTCGGTAGATGGTGGAGTGGATGTGTTTGATATGGTTGTGTTGTTAATGTACTGTAAACCTATCTTCGGTGTTTTATCTCCACTCACTTGTGTAATCAGTGTCTATTGCAGTTTCTTTTCTTTTGCCAGGTGTGAGGGTCAGTCAGGAATTTTACTCTTTGTTTGTCCACCTTGGGCTCGGCTGGAACACTGATGTAACAATCACAACAAGAGTGCGATTCCTAACCCTGCACCATCAGAATGTGTTTACTTCAAGGTCTTTCCACCCCCGGTGAAATTGACGTCATTCGGCACCGAAGCCAAAAGTGGAGCCACTAGTTTCGCATCGGGACTCGGCGCCGAACCGATAAGATAGGCCTGAGCAGTGTGATTAGATCCAATGCCATGCCGATGCCAGCCTGGGGCCGGAGCTCCCATGACGAAGGAGGCGACCAAGTCGGTGCCAAATAAGAAGTGACAATTTCAGATGTTATTATATTGGTGACCAGTAGTAACAGCGTATGCATGGACAAGAAAGACTATGACTGTCTGCGCAACTGTGCTGTATGTAAAAACCATGATGTAAACGTGTAGAAGTCTCACTGCCAAACCAACTAAAGAAAAGAGGAAGGAAAAGACAATGTGAACAGAAAAGTCAATAATCACAGGATGAGCAGCAGCTAAGCAATAAAGCACAAAGCAAGGGACAATCGACCCCGTCCACACTTTCGTCTCCATAGAAACGCGCTCTCAACCCGTATATCCCAAAACATGGAAGTAGCCGTGTAACCCCCCTAACCTCTATCTGGATTCGCCCGAAGTCCGTGATCAGGCCTCAGTATCACTCACAGTGGTTGACTCTCAAAACCACTATCGAAGGGCCAGCTCCGTCGAGCCATGGAATTACTGAGTAAACTAGGCGAAGTCGGCGTTGACCTCTCCGTTGAAGGTGATCTCGATGTGGTCTCCCGAGGGCTCAGATGGGGTGTATGATGGCCGCTTGTTATGGTCGTAGCACTTCTCGTCGGGGCAGGGGTCCTCGTGGCAGCCATCGTCGGGGCACTCAACTGGGGTGGGCGATGGATCAGTGCAGGGTCCCTCGGGGCAGTTGTCGTCAGGGCAGTTGCCGTCAGGGCAGGGCTTCGCTGGGCAAGGCTTCTTGTGGCAGGTGTCGTCGGAACAGGTCGTGTTGACGCAAGGATTCTCGGAACACGGAGGAGGGGTCGTTTTGCAGGTTTTGCAGGGAGTAGGGGTCGGCTCGCAGTCAACACAGGGGGCAGGTGTAGACTCGCACTCGTTGCATGGCGTCGTAGTGGGCGACACCACGGGCGAGGGAGTCGTGGTGCAGGAGGTCACAGGAGAGGGAGTCGTAGTGCAAGAAGTCACAGGCGAAGGTGTCGTGGTGCAGGAGGTTCCAACCGACGGAGTCGTGGTAGATTCGCACTCATGGCACGGAGTCATAGTTGAAGACGATATAGGTGACGGAGTCGTGGTGCAGGTGACCACAGGGGAAGGTGTAGTCGAGCACGAGGATGTCAACGGCGCAGTCGAATCGCCCGGCAACGGGTCTGTAACAACCGGTCCCTGAGAACTAGGAGGCGGCGAGGTAATCTCCTCAGAAGAGGGAGTAGTAGTGGAGGGCTCCTCCGGCTCCTGGGCAAAAGTCGGTGGATCCTCAACCGCCAGTTCTGGCGCATCGCCGGAGCCCTGGCCTGGTACCGGCAAGTCCTGCCTGGACCGACGCGAGACTGACGGGGTCTCTGTCGGCTGAGCCCAGATTGTCCACGCGTCATCGGGCTGGATCAGGGTTGGCGGAGTGGCGGACGGCGAAGGTACCCACGAGCTCGCTGGGGTCGATGATGAAGCGTAGCTCACGAAGCAGTAGCCCTGGGTTTGAGCCTGCGGAGGCCCGACATCTACTACCGCGGCGCCTGGGACAGTGGTGCTGCTGTGGTCTATGCCGCTGAAGACACATGTAACATCCGGGGTGCTGGATGAGATGCGGGAGATGCTCAGTCCGTTGTCTGTTGGATCAAGTGTTAGCAATCATGGAAGAACAAGCACGAAGTAAGTAATCTGAGGAGATGTCGTACTGATGGCAACAGGAGCTCCGTCGGTGGAAAAGCTCTGGGTGAGCTGCACACCACCAGCCGCGTAGAACGTTATTGGAACTTCGTTGCGCGAGCGAGCAGTGGGCAGAGCTCGCGCAAGGAGTCCGAAGGAGACGACGGTGACAAGAGTAGATGCTGAAGTATACATTGCGCTGGTTGATCTTTGTAGCAACGAGGCTTGGGTTGAAAGTTGAACGATTGAGAGTTGACTTGAATATTGCTGTTGTACTTGCTGTTTTTGTGAGGATGTGAAACCGATGTTGTCGTGATGCCCTTGAGGCTTATATAGACTTCATCCTCATACTACAAGCTATATCTATTGCAGAATAGAGAGGCTATGCTTCTTGACAGAATGGTAAACAGTGAGGCTCAATCCAGAACGCCTGTCAAACAATAAAGATGGCCGTCCCCCAACCATGGATGGCCTCTTCAGGCCTCGGGCTGAGCCCACCGACCTAAAATTATTCGAGCCAGGAGCTCCAATATATCCGGGGAAAGCTCATTCCACAAGGCTTGTGTGGACGAAAATAGTGACAGGGTGCAGTGCCTCCGCGGCCCGAACCATGGAAGAAATACGACACCACCAATGATCAAAAGTGACTCGCCGGCGTACCGAACAATAGCAGCAACACGAACCCGTGCTTGCTCGAGTACTCTTGGGTCAATCACGAGCACGGTATTTTAAGCTGATGCTACGCGGAAATAGACTATGGACTAAGCCACTTGCTTCGACTGAGTGGGTATCAAAGCCACCGCTACGTCTGGGTACATAAATTAGAAGCGGCTGTCCTGTGGCTGGAATTAGCCTCAGCAACATCAGAGTACGAGGTAGTAGTCATCTTCGCTACACAGTATCTCTGCTCAGAAAACCAGTAGTCAAAGAGCATCCGAGTGGTAGCTATCCGGATTCACTGGGCCAGTCGTGTAGGGCGAACAAGACCTGTGGTGGACTACCCTCAATAGCTGCTCACATTCCATTGCAACCTTGCTAGAACAAAGATTCCGTTGCCATGAGCAGATAGTGGGACCAGACAGAGCCATCACTAGAGGCCACCGGGTCTAGCCTCCCAGCTCTAGCCCCCATTCCTATCTAATTCGCCCAAGCCATGCCTTGACACTGAGGACCTCCCCGCCCACGCAGACATTGCCCTCGCCGATCCTCGCTTGGGCGATGGGATCATATGGCGGAGCATGCAGTAACTCGTAATCATGGCTGCAGATCTCCACCGCGAGCGTCCCCGCCCGCAGTTTGTCCGCGCAGGCTTTGTCGTAATGAACACCTGGCCAAGTTTTGCACACATAGAGATCATCCGCATGGGTCCAGTGGGTCTCACAGCCCCCCGCGCAAAAGATATCCATTGCCCCCGGGGTTTCCCGGGGTTGTCCGAGTACTTGGGATACGGGCTGACCAGGGACCAAGCTGCGACAGTGGCATCCCCCATGCCAACTGCTCGAAGGTGGCCAGCAAGACGAATATACCCTTCCCAATCATTGAGTGGACGGTTGTCAGAGAGAAGAGCGAGGTCGGCCTTGAGGTATGGACGTAGCGTATCCTGGGCCCTTTCCATGCTACCCCGAATGACGTGGTAGTGTGCAAGCCGCTGTGCGCCATGTCGCTTGAACTCGTCCGTCAAGTCCTCGGGAGTTGGGACTCGTGCCAACTTCTCGAGCTTGACGATGTATGATGCGTCGGTGTCCAGGTTATGCTGCACCTCAGTATAATAAGCCCATGCGAGTCGGCCTTCCGTCCTACTACTAGTGAGGGAGAGTTCTTTGACGGCGTCATTCGCTGGACAAACATCCAGAACACGCTCCCACTCCTCAATGGCGTGAATGCGATCCTCATGTTGATGGCCCAGGTACTTGTAACGATAGCGTGCGTGATGGTACATTAGCCCCCTCTTACATAGTCCATCCAAAGGTCTTGAGATTCAATTTCTCCATTTTTCAGTGCTTCTCGCTCCGCCTCACGCTCCGCCTCAGCAGCAGCAATAGCCATCTTGTAAATCGCTAGTGGAACATCAAACATCAGTGTTAGATGCCAGGGCAAACAGTGCGTTATTAGACTTATCGTCAAGCCACAATGAGCGAACTGCAGCTGTGCGTCGGTCGAGCTCCGTGGTGGGGTCGACGGAGCCCTCTAAAACACGAAGGAAGTGAAGGGCGCTTTCATAGTCATTCCTTTTCTGGAAACTTGCGAGAAGCCTCTTCAGCGGGTCGTACTCGCCCGAGTGCTCGTCGAGAAGATCCTTGTACATTGCGAGGGCCTGATCTTCGTGACCAGTCACTTCATACCACGGACGCCAGATGCTGCTTCGTAGCCATTACGATAATTCCACCAAGTCCTCCGGGTGGCGTCTGTTCTTTTTCAGCAGCCACCCGCTCAATTGTTGCATCGAGAATTTGAATGGCGGCGCAGAGTCTTTCTTCAATGCGTATGTCTTTGCCCGGTAGGCGATCGCATTGAAACAGAGGCTGCTGGGCGCGAACACCTGTGCTAGAGAGAAAAAAGGGAGAGCATCTTAGCCCACTATTCGACCCAATCGAGACGGGGCTGACTGGGATGTACCATGCTCGCGCCCTGCGCAACAATGCCCCCGATAACCTTCACAATGCCAGCGTCTTATCGATAACCGCCTTCCCTCTTTGTATCGGGCGTTCTTTTCGAGATCCTCCGCTTCCCGGACGCGGATCTGCTCGAGGACTTCCTCGATGGTGTAATTGGGCGCGGACGTCTGATCAACCTTGGTGGTCTGCGCGAACGAGCGGCACACACGCTCCCACGCCTCTTGGAGGTTGTACTCGTCATTGGGTTCGGAGATTGCGATCGGTTCGGAAATTGCGATCATTGTTGCTCGCGAGGTTCTGGGGTCGGGAAGACTCGACGGTCGGTGTTGAGCTCGAAGCTGGTCGCGCAGGTGGGGAAGATTCATTGAGAGCACTCATGTCGAGGGAGGAAGTCTGATGGTGGATTCTCTCATCCTCCGTGGTGTTTGTCTGTTGCGGGCCATTCCCCTCCACCCTTCGCCTTAGCTGAAAACGACGCGCGTTCTTGCCCGAAGCGTCATCCTAAGTAAGCGCTTCATTTGAGGGGATGACCGTGCTACTGCATGTGCAATCGAGTTGACGATGTTCATTTGACGCCACAGAATGGACGAAGAAGTTAAGCATTAGCCAAGAAGGAAATTGGTAGCGACGGGAGGGCATTGAGATTAAGTGGGACTCATGGTTGATGCGGAGAGATCCAATAAGGGGCTGAGAACGTAGGTATCAATCAACTCATTGAGAAGAGGAGGAGATTCTTCATGAGATGACGGTGATGTTGACTGAGAGAGAGCCCGAGTCCCGCGCATGCCACTATTTCCAAAAACGGCAGGCGCCGGCCACCGATCGCCTTGACCGCCCGTGCCTGGCCACGGCAGTATAATTTGTGCCTCAGGCATAAACATACTCAGCGTGCAGGACCATGAATAGATCGTCTCGAAGTGAATACTTATCGTACGAAATATGATGATGCGTAGATGTGCGTGAGTGAGGCTAAAATGTATGCGTGAGCATATGAACGAAGAATGTAGTGGTTCAGCTGTGCTACGATCCGGACTACTCATTGTGTTGGTACATATACGAGGACTGAAATGTGGGTTACTGTGCAATAATTACCAGCCTGGGCTTATAGGTACATCAACTCTTGAGGCACCTTCCCAGGCACCTGTCTAAGCAACAATCTAGAGACACAAACCAAGGCGATCAGCAAGAGTTACTGTCACTCTCAGTGCGTTCTAAATTGTTCTTTCGAGTACATGTACGAGCATTTCTTCGATGAAGCATTTACATCTTGGCCCACAGCCAGGGAATCTTGCATTCATTGCCGGAAAGGCCCTCCTCCCCTCTCACCCTCTGCTAGATGGCTAGGCGCACATTCAATTACATTCTGAAGGAGCTTCTTCAGCTGTATGATGCAGCGAGTAAATGAACTAAGAAGAGCCAGAGATACAGTCCATGAGCGTTCGTCACCCTGAGCAGGCCGTTACATAGTTGCCAAGAGGTAGCTTGGCATCTATCTCAAAGTCCTGGCGTCTGTGAAGCAGTAGACTGTGGCCAGTCCCGAATTAACTTTCTCGACAGATCCGAATCTCGTGCCGCATGTATCCTATACATGCGGAATAAAGCACTTGAACTCGGAAAAGATTTCCAGAGCCAATGAGCCAGGGCGGAAGATACTTTAACCTACGGGTGGTTCTGAATTTTTCATCGCCTGCGAGCGCATCGGCAACTGAATTGCCGTACGTACTCCTCAAAATTCTTTCTGGAGGAATTTGAGCAAAGGTCAAAGATCTACTGCACCTTCGTCGCCCAAGGAACGGAAAAAAGCAATGAACTGACATCATTCGCAACAACATAATCGCACCTGGCCGTGGTCAGTGGTCAGTGGTCAATGGTCAGAACTAGTCGGCAGTCGGCACGCATGGATGCCATTCCGTCATTGGAGATAGCCAAAACCCTATGCTCCTATGTGTAGTTAGCTGTGTAGTCTGTTATGTCGTTAAGCGCGGGAGATTTTACTGTTGATCCTTCGCCAGTTACCCCCTTCTAAGCGAGCCCGCAGCTCGGAAATATTTACCGGAAACTCCACTTCTTGCAGGGTGGATGAGATTGGAGTTTGGACTGTTGGGGAGGGCCCGCTGGAAGGTCTCAGGTTGGTGTGGGGCGGGGAGGGACCATTAATGAGGTGAAATATGTCACCTTTGCAGGTTTGTTAGAATCAGTCTTGGTGACACTTGGTGGGAATGATGTTTCCAGACTCATACATTACATACATACTATGTAAGTTAGTAGACACCCACAGTCAATCCGCTATGAGTAAGTGTATTAAGGGTTATCTCGGCTGAGGTAATCCGAAGGACGGGCGGGCGATCGCAGCAGGTTGATCTACGTTGACCTCATCTGGTCACAATTTCGACACGGGGTGGGTGAAATATGTATGTCGGGTTTGGAGTAAAGTCCAAGTTTGGGGCTACGTAGTCGAGAGAGAGCTTTACAGTCTCCGTAGTTAGCTACTACTTCCCAAGTTCTGCAGCAAGCCTATCAGGATTGCCGGAGTTCCCCCATGTTCGGCCGGTTCAGCTTGGTTGTTGACCGGATCGCAGATTATGATTATGAATGCTGATGTGGTAAGCTGTAGAGCACTTGATGGGAATCTCTGTAGCACCTCGACAATCCAAGATTCTCAGATGACTCAATCAGAGCTGTGTGCAGCAGAGAACGGCGACTGACCCAGATAAATGTGTCAAGCCTGTCCCTCCACCAAAACATCGAAAGTAAACACCCCACCTCCGAGGTCGGGGTCACTTGAATTCCACCCCGAAGTCAGTTGTCTGCGAATGATCCCCGCCAACAGCAACCCATCAACCGGGAATAAAGTACGGTCGGTACTCGGTAGAATCCCCCCCATCGATTGATCTGATTGTGATGCATGTGCGGCCACCATGCAGTGGCCACTGCGAAAGACCTTGTTTTGTGGCCAGCAACAATCCCCCGTCCAGCCCTGGTGGAATCTGGATTTTGATGCGAGTAGAACCGTGGTAGCCGGTCTGCACTACAGGTTCCTCTCGAGAGTAATCAAAAACTACCCTCCTCGAGCATAAGTACTGATCATAAACCCCATGCGATGAATCAGTCCGAAAGTCAGATTCAAAGCTGTGCTCCTGCCATGGAAAGAAACTCTGTGATACATAGAACCCCCGGGGATTCCCCCCCTTACAAAGCTAATCTCGATCTGATGTGAGTAAGATGAGGCATCCAGGGTATTTGGGAGGGTGTGACGGAGATCCGCGAATCACAGGCACGGAAGGGATGATTCATCACATCCCAAGCCACCAAGTCCGATCGCGGAAACTGCCAAGACCCACCGCCAGGAAGGAAAAACTGCATCTTCCCCCCACCCGGATATCGAATCCGTGATTTATAGGTCTCTTATTGAAGGGCGGAAGGGGTGCTGTGGGAGCTGACACCGCCAAAAACGCCTCCACTAGCTAGTCTCCCTGAAAATACGAATCGTGCATGTTTGACTCGAGTAGAAGTGAGCAAGAAGTAGGTGGGCTACAGACCGGCGGGGTATGAGGACGGAGAGCAAAGACGCAAAGGCGCAAAGGCAACACGAAAGGGAAAAAGGAAAAAAAAATTGCTCACATGCCCCTGAATGTGGTTCGACTTTCGAGAACTATGGAAAGAAGTGGAACCCATCGACTCGAGGTCCAGGAAGATAGTCCCGAGGGCCAAAGGCTTTTTCACTGCTACCCTACGTCACCGGAGGTGCTGGGAGGAGCCCTGAGGTGTTTTTCCGGTAGCGAGCATTCTGGGTTGGTTTCTGTCGGCTTTATTCGGCTCAACCCGAGGGGAAGGAGGTTCTACTAGTCAAAGAGTGAAGGAGGGTCTTCACCCACAACCGTCTTTCTCCCTTCATAGCACTGCAGAAATAGTAAACAAAAACCTGGAATTGAGAATCATCTTAATTCCTGGTAATCCGGTTTAGATGGGTGAGCTGAGCTTGGTCAGACGTACAGGTCCAAAACCACAAACAAAGAAAAAGCCAAGTCAACTGGGTGGAAAATGCACCGACCGAGGGTCGAGGCCCTGGGAGCCCCAAGCGGCCGGCAAAGTTACTTGCCTTGCCTTGAGCAGCCAACAACTAGTCTAGGGGAGGGAAAGTGAGGTGGAGACGGTGGAATGCAGTGGACTCGAGTGACCTCCAGTCGCCTGTCTATTTAAACCTGTTTGGTGGTTGGCTGCAAGGGAGCCCTAACCCACTACGTCACCATCTTTCACTTCCCTCTCAGCCCAGAAGGTAAAGGAATGAAGGGCTTGGCTGCTGCTACCACTGCTGCTGCTACTGCTGCTACTGCTGCCGCTGAGCAAAGTACGGAAATAATCACTTGATGAGTTCCCGTTTGCACTCAGCCTATTCTACAAAAAGTAGACCTTAGTGCCCACCTTCTGCTGTTGGTGGGCTTTTCTTATCTACCTGACTCTTACTTCCAACCGGTTTACCCCATAATTTCCCACCCTTCGCCTACACATCTACGTCTACTACACGATCGATCTCCCCCTCCCGATCGGCCGTGATGGAAATCTCTCGAGTCCTGAATTACATTGACGAAGCGCCCAAATGGGTGGGAATGGGGGGCACGGACGACATCAGACAACTACCAAGACAACAACCAGAACCCCAGCCATCGCCTGAACGACAAAGCCAACCGTCCGAAGAACCCTCCCCGCTCCCCCTTGCCCTTCCCTTCCCCCGATCGACCATCACCACCACAACCTCAACCACAACCACCACCACCACCACCCCGAACTCAACCTCACATACCATAATCCGCAACAAGAAACCCATCCCGCGACAGGCGGGACGCGGATACGCCCCGAAAAGCCGAGCCGCGCTGGCGTGCAACTCGTGTCGACAGGGGAAATTCAAGTGCACCGGCGAGAAGAACCAATGCCAGCGGTGTGCCATGTTGGGCAAGCAATGCTGGTACCCGGCCCATAAGCGCGAGCGGATTCAGAGGTAGTGATGATCCCGTCCCTCTTTGATTATGATTCGGATATATCTAGAACATGGACATCGCGGTTAACATTCGGGGTTGGCATTGACAGGGAGATGGATCAACTGGTCACGGAGGCGAATGAGTATCGATTAATGCTGGAGTTGCTGCTTTCACGGGTCAATAAAGAAGATGCGGAGGATATCTCCGCCCTGCTGTTCAAGGTAACTACTGGTTACTTGTTCTTTTTATTTCTCCTTTACTTGCTGGCGTGGACTAATATTGGAACTATGGTTGAAGTACGAAAAGTAGGGGTGATGGGACGTCAAGTTGACTTGACCTTTGCACCTCTCGACAAACAATTACTCGACGACTGGATCGGCGAATCTTCCGACAGCTCTGGAGAAAACATAGGCGAAAATCCATGCCAACACCCAGGGAGCTCAGCCTGTCCACAAAACAGGACGGCATTCTACTCGCTCCGATTGCCAGCGCAAGACCCTCACGCAATTGCTCTTTCGTCGCACGGCAGGCTTTCGTGGCGCAGCCAGGGAGGAAGATCCTGGAATGGTAGATTTTAGACCTACTCAGCGGCGATTTGTCTTTCTTTTTCCTTGTCTTTTTTTGTTCTTTCTTTTTGTTTCTTTTTGTATTCCAGATAGAGATACCCTTCCGATAAGGAACACACCAATCAGGCCCGAACAAGTACAGTACAGGATAGCAGAGAGCCAGCCGGATAGGATAGTCTCTCCGATAACATCTATTTCGCATACCACCGGAGACAACCTAAAAGAAGCTTATTAGCCCACCCTCCGATCTCCACTTGCTGCAGAAATCCTGATTTCAGATCCCCTAGCAGATGGTGCCCCACGCTCGTCAGCCGTAGCTTTTGCTGGACAGTAGATAAGCGCATTGCCAAGAGCACGGCTCGATGATCCGGGCTATCCTAAGCGACAGCCGTGGAGTAGGTCTGGGGCTGTGGTAACAGGCACGATGAGATAGCTGTATTGCCACAGAGTTATACCTGTCGTCGAGCATGTCTCTCAATCGAAGACAGTACAGTACAGTCGTCAATTAGCGCACAATCGGTTCATTTTGCAACATCCTGGCGACCACTATTCTCTGTACACTATATCGTGCCATTAGAGATTGGCAAGCTGAATAGCTTCCTTTCCCGCTACGTCCGTATTCTTGCACTCCTTCTGCTGAGGAGTGCGGAATCACTGCCGATGAGGTCCATGATCACCACACCGCCAGCGACATGGTTTCAACCCTCGGCTCACTGCCCGTCAACGTGGTTAGATGGTTTCGTATAGCTTGAATTCAGCAACGTTCCACACTCTTCATAACACATACTCCACATTCGGGCATTTGACTGGAATTGCTTTAAGCATTTCCTATATGCTTAATATCATATATTGAGACCACATCTAGAGTATCTCACCCCGCGCCGCCCTTTCCCTAACAGCATCCGTTCAGCATACCCTACAAAGTGTAAATAAAATCCGGCCTCTTATCCCCCAACACCTCCACCTCCTCAGTCCCCAACCCCTCCAACCGATGATCCCGCTCCCCGCGCAGCCGCCGTCGATTCTCCTTCCTTAACAGAACATACTGCGTCATCGACCCGCCAAACAGGAACACCACCAGATACCCCAGCACGACGCCGTGTCCTGGATAGAACCGCGGGGCGTCCTCGCTGCGGTAGATATTCGACGAGACGATGCCGTTCAGATTGCCCCAGCCGATCATCAGCCCGAGCGTGATACCGCGTTTGTAGACTCCTAGTGTTTATTTAACGTTCCAATTAGCCGACACGGTATGGCAGAGGGTGAAGCGGGGAGGAGGGGGCTGCTGGATATAATGTCGTGCTCGTGCGGATGACGGGACTCACCTTCAACATTATTGCTGACCCAGGAGATCGTGTTAGCGATGCAGGGGTAAATGCCCATGGCGCCGAGGAAGACACCGGCGTACTGCACCCCGGGGGTTTTCGAGCCCAGCAGCATACAGAATCCGGTGATGCCGATCAGCGACACGCCGATGTTGCACAGGCCGCGTTGGCGGGTGCGGTCGGCAAGGTAGCCGATGCTCACGGTCAGGATAGCGGCGCAGGCGTACGGAGGGACGCTGAGGAGCTGGGCGCGGGTGGAGGAGTAGCCTTTCTTTTGTCAGTTCCCAACAGCTAAAGCTAGTGAGTAGGTGAAGAAGGATGAAATACCCTACATTCCAGCGTTAGCACCACCATAACCCGCTGCAGGAGGATACACTCACCAGTTGATTAATGATAGTCGGTATGAACAGCGAAAACGCGTACAACGCCCCATCGGCGCCCATATAGATCACACACCCCAACCACGTCTTCGAATCCTTCAGACTGGCCCAGATGTACGCCGTCTTGAACTCGTGCTCGCCCAACCCACTCGCCTGCTTATCCGCGGCCAACCGCCGCAGCACCCGCTTGCGCTCGTCCGCGCTCAGGAACGCCGCGCGGTCCGGGAAGTCGTAGACGAGCCAGTACGAGAGCACCCCGATTACGACGGTCGCCAGCCCCTCCAGGATAAAGATCCACGCCCACCCTTGCTTGCCGCCCACACCGTCCATCTTGGCGATCGCGGCCGCCAGCAGCCCGCCGAAGGAGCCGGCCAGCGCCGCGGCGGAGAAGAAGATCGCCATGCGGATGCCGAACTCGGAGCGTTTGTACCAGCACGACAGGTAGTAGCTGATGCCCGGGAAGAGGCCCGCCTCCGCGAGGCCCAGGAACCATCGCGCCGTGATGAGCCCGCCGTAGTTGTGCACCAGGCCCATGGTTGTCATGCAGATGCCCTGTCGGTCAGAGCATACATTAGTTACTGGTTGGTTGCATTCGCATCCCTACCTCGAAAGGGTCGTTGATGTCATCAACTGCCACGGGAGACGTACCCAAAGCACAATGATCGTCGGAATGAACAAGCTCGGTCGCGTCCGTTTCAGGAGGACATTAGTCAGGGGCTCGAAGACGGAGTAAGAGACGAAGAACACGGTCAGCGAGGCGTTGTACTGCGCATTGCTCATGTTCAGTGCCTGCTGCAGTCCGTCCAGCTTGGCGTTGCCGATGTTGGTGCGGTCCAGGAACGAGGCCAGGTAGAGTAACGAGAGCCACGGGATGAGGCGCAGGTCGAGCTTGCGGAGTAGACGGCGGTCCTGAAGGTGTGGAGGTCAATTGCACGTTCTCAACTGCAAGCACGATACATACGATATTGGCTTTCTCTGCCTCGCTCAGACCAGCGTCCGGATCGTCAATCTCGTGCAGGTGTTCAGCGGTGGGTTTGGAGATCTCCGGGTCGTGAAACCCGGGGTCTTTCTCGTCGGGAGCTGGACGTTGGGCGCCCATTTCTTTGGAGTCCATTGAATTGAGACGGGGGGTTGTAGAGGGAGTGAGGTGGTTTGCGTGCGACAAGGTTGCGAAAGAGAGAGAGCAGGGAAAGAGGCAAAAAGAAGGACAGCTGGACGTAATCTTGCGCGGAGTCAAGCTACCCCGTACGGTTGGGAAGCGATCATCTCGGGGTAATACCGTGCGGGGGCTGAGTAATCCTTGCCAATGATCTACTGGTCCCTTGCGTCTTCTGCTTTTTCATGGGTTGGGGAGAATCATTGCTGCTTTCATTCATTGCCGCCCAATAAACTTCTGCAGCTCATTTTTCAGCCTCGTCATACGGAGACAGATACGGCAGTGATTGGAATGCAATCCACAAATGCTTCTTCTTCTGCTGCTTCTACTTTTTCTTTTCTTGTTCCTTGCTTCAACCATGGATACACCAGCATCCCCCCGCTGCCCCTCCAACAAACACGAGGTTGTCGGCGACTTCCCCGCATTTTGAAAGCCGAACCGATCAGCATTTGCCGCTGCCAAGAGATAAGCATCTTGGCGAAATCCCCCGCATCTCATCACCATGAAGCCATTTCTCAGCTGGCCAGTGACTCAGGTGACGAGTGATGAGTTTCGCTTAATGAACATCTGTGGGAGCAGAAGAGAGGGTTCTGATTCCAACGTGATGAGATTGCGACGGCCGCTGCAGGTACCACAGGTACGCAAGGGGCGTAGGTCGTGTCAGGTACCAGGGGTTGTGTGCACCCTGCCAAGCTCGGTGAATCCCAGGTAGAGGTCTGCTGAGTCTTCACTTACTGGGTAAGTTAGACCTTGATTGCTTAACTTCACACCGACTTTTGGTGGGGTTGACGATTTGCGCCTGAGGCCCCAAGGCTTGAGGGGTCAAGCTTTAAGCTTAGGGGCACGTGATTCGCCCACTATTGCTGGTGGCCGGTTGCCAGTTTAACATGAGTTAGTTATTGCGCTGCTGCTTAACAGAGAAGAAAATCTAAAATGGCAGCACCTACGGCACGTCACCCGTGCCAGTTGACATCCGAAACTGGCGCGAGTCAACGAAGACATCATTCTCGGTTTAGCGAGCACATCTCTTCAAGCAGACACCAATCAATCACAATCCCAAGCACTTACAAAACAAATCTCACTCATCACCATCCATAAATTACTTCATGAACCCATTAAATCTTAAATCTTCAACATAGATCAATCGCATCAAACCAAAAAAAGCGTCATTGACATCGCACCAATAAACCCCCACTCTTCACCACCTCCACCTCAACATCAATTATCATTACACTAAAACAGAAAAATAATTTTAACGCGCCTCCTCATCCGCCACCCCCTTCGCTTCCCAAGCCTGATGCGACGGCGATGGCGACTGACCCTCGCCCTTCCCCTGCAACTTAGCCGCAACCCCCCCATCCAACCTTGTATCCACCTCCCGGGAGAACAGCGACGCGATGATCGACAAACCACCGAACGCAATGCTCACGCAGAAGACCGTGCGGAACGACATCGCGTACGCCGTCTTCTCCGCGTCCGCGACCGCGGCGAGGATCTTGGTCGTCATGCCGGGCACGGCCTCCAGGGCGGCGCTGGTGCCGGCGGCGACCGCCTCGAGGAGGTCGGTGAGGGAGGACGAGGGGAGGCCGGCCTTGGTGGCGGCGTGCGTGACGGTCGTGGGTAGGTTGGCGGTGATCCGGTTTTGGAGGATGGCGACGTAGATGGCCGCTTTGGTGCGTTAGTTATAGATTTAGACTTGGGGGGTTGTGGTGGGGTACCGGGAAGGAGGGCATGGGCAAGGGAACACTCACTGGCGATAGTGCCGAAGATCTGCTTGGCGGAGCCGAGGAAGCCGCTGGCTAGACCGATGTCCTCCGGTTTGCAGTACAGGGGGCACATGATCAGGGTGATTAGTTCGAGGTAGCCGACTGCGAAGCCGCCGATTGCGGTGAACTGATGGTTGCGTTAGTGGGGCTGCACTGTGTGGTAGAGGTGGGTATCTGAGATGAGGGGAAAGGTGTGGAGACAAAGGAGGTACGTACAGCAATGCCATATGCCTGGTGGTGCTGGTTGATCGCCGCCAGGGCACCGGAGAACGCAGTGATGATCACGGTGGACGCGATGAGCTGGTACTTGGTGAAGCCGAGGGGCTTCATGAGAATCCCGGCGGCGATTTCACCGACGATGACGCCGACTCCAGTGGTGATCTGCAGCGCTCGTTAGCGATCGCACTAGCTAATATACAAGAACACCGAACTTACGGAAAGCCAGCCAGCTTTGATGGTGTTGGTGGTGAAGAGGTAGAGGACGGCCTCGGGCCACAGGAGACTGTCGTTTCGGTTAGGGCTGAAGGCACGACGGCATTGACGGATGCTCGCGCGCTTACCTCATGGAGAAGTAGACCATGTTGCCGACCAGGGCAGAACACACAGTCGCCGCGTAGCCGGGGTTGCGCAGCAGCGACATGGGGAGCAGGGGCTGCTCCAGGGGTGCGTAGATTTCTGCGGTCGTGTCAGTACCTGCGTGCGTGCTTGGGTGGCTGCACATGCAAAGGACATACCGTAGAGAACAAAGACGATGATCGACACGAAGCCGACGACCAGCACGGCAACGACGTGGGCAGAGGACCACGCATACGAGGTACCACCCCAGGCTATCTACTCGTCAGCTGTGTCAAAGACAATGAACCAGACAGCACATACAGAGTCCCAACAGCACCAGAACAACACCAGCGGCGTAGAGCACGAACCCGATCCAGTCGAACTTCTTCAGACCGTCGAGGCGGCTCTGCCCGCCGCGCTTCTGATCCCAACCAGGGGGGAAGTAGAAGAGCACCAGCAGGATGATCGACAGGCCACAGGTGATCATGTTCAGGTAATACGTCCAGCGCCACGAGGCGGCGGTGTGAGCGACGAAGTCGCTGGCAATGATGGATCCGAAGGCGGAAAAGGGGAGGGTGGTGATGAAGATGCTAGCGTTGACCGCAGGACGAGCGCGGTTAGGCACCAGCTCAGCAATCACAAAGGTGAAGGTCAACTGCACTGCAGCAGCCAGACCGCACAGCACACTTCCGCCGATCACGGTCGGGACATTCTTTGCGGTCGCGCAGACAATCGCCCCAACGAGTCCCAGCAGCTGGCCGCCGATAAGGATGTACCGACGACCGAAGATATCGCCCAGACGGCCGACCAGCAGCAATCCGACCTAAACACACGACCATCAGTATGAAGGATGGCACCCAGGCAGAAAAAGGATTGACGAACTCCGGAGATTAACGTAAAGACCGTTGAGATCATGCTATAGTTGGGGTCCGGCCCTGTGCGCGCAAGGAGGGACGATCAGCGGATGCCACTCAGATCGGCCCCGTTCAGGGGGGCGATGGAGAATTACCGAGATCTTGGTTGATCGCAGTCAAGCTGTTGACCTATCTGCGAGTCAGCAAGCCAGAATTGAATCAAGTACGCAGAGAAACGCACTGGCAAGACATATCCCAGGTACAGACTGATGGCCATCAAACAAACGGCAACCACCGAGCCGATGAAGTTGGGGCTGCGGTAGTATCCCGTCGGCAGCTGGTCCAGGTCGACACTCTTGGACTGGATGGAGCCCTCGACGGGCTGGGGAGTCTTCTCGTCCGCCATGGTGCACCTCAAGATCAAAGGCTGGGATCCTTCAACAGAGAAGAAGTCGCAGGCACGGAGGTGTGAAGTGGGTAAAAACGGAAGAGAGGTTCCTGAGCTGCAGGAAATGCAGATAGTTAAAGTAGACCCAGCATGGCCATATGCAGGGCGGAGGCGACAGCCACGAGGCGAAAAGGCGCTAGAAAGTCATCAAACCGGACTGAAGTGTCAAACCATCTCATTTCCGTAGTCTAGATTACCACTACGACTGGAGCTATGAGAGACTACTGGCACGCGAAACTGGTAGGCACGGCCAATGAGCCATGTACGGCATACCAAGACTCAACATGCAATGCCTAGTCTGGCCTGTGAGTAGAAGATACGTACCTGGGTGGTGTGTGGGTGGGGAATCAGGATAAGAGAGGGGGCAATAGTCATGAAAAGAGAGGGGAAGAAGACGGCCGCTTAGGGTTCGTTCATCTTGACAACAAGTCGGCGACGGTCCTTGCGCGATATTGGGAAGGGCCCGCAGTAGTTCAGGTGGAGCCGGAGTCGGCGAATGAC
Source organism: Aspergillus aculeatus ATCC 16872 (assembly GCF_001890905.1). NCBI lineage: Eukaryota > Fungi > Ascomycota > Eurotiomycetes > Eurotiales > Aspergillaceae > Aspergillus > Aspergillus aculeatus. The sequence goes on from NW_017962985.1 coordinate 157,788, forward strand.
TTAACCCAACATCAGCCAATCCAGTCGCCCCACGATCGATCTAGAGTGCTCTGTTTTGGATTTGTTGCATGCCATGGAGGGGAAATGAGCAAATAAGAAATTCAGCAAGGCAAACACAAAAGGAATAATGAAAAATTATCACTTGTTCTGCAGCTCGGAACGGCAATTTACAGAGATTCCACGTGTGGCTGGCTCGTTTGCAGAACCGACGGAGGCGAGGAACTGACTAGTAGGCAAGTACCGACTCGAGGTTTTCCCACACCATTGAATGAGTTCTTTTGTCATCGTGACTGGGCCGAAGGAAGGACTGCCTTCGCCGAGATTGCGGTATAGTCCCGGAGAATAAGGGTAGTGGCAAAAGACCCTCCTTGTAATTCCGTCCACCCCTGGGCATAATAACTAAGATAGAAAGGCCAAGAAGGACGTCTTCACTGCCTTGTTACTACTACATGCTTCATGTAGGCCCTTAGTTTCGATCTTTTCGCGTCTGCTTCTGCTCGTCTCTTGCCCAGCACGACCGGTTGTCATGGACGATTTGATCTTCAGAGAGCAATCTTCGTCCGATTCATCGGTCAACCTCAATGCCTCAGCAGTTCCGTCGATCATCGTCTGCAACACGGTGCTCATCGTGATTGCGACAATTGGGGTGCTGGTGCGTGTATTCGTGCGGACCCAATATCTTTCCGGACTTGGGGCAGATGACTATCTGTGTATAGTGAGCTGGGTAGGTCTCCCGGCTATGATACGAGGGATCGGTGCTCGAGACTAATCCAGTGGTTTGTTATCTAGGTGTTTACACTCGCACTATGCATCCTGTGTATATTGAGTGCGTTATTCTCTATTCTGCCTCCACATCATCCAGAAGAGGGTACTGATACTTGGAATGTAGTGACCAACTATGGCTTTGGAAAACACATCGGGACAATCCACGACACTGAAACCCTGGATATGTTCCTCAAGGTCTGCAGATACTGATCCCTGATACATGTAGAGCATGCACTAATGTGATCATCGAATTCTAGCTGGACTTCGCCACCATGATCGCCTACCTAATCGCCCTGGGCACCGTCAAATGCTCCTTCTGTATCCTGTACCTCCAGATCTTTCCAGGCAAAACCTTCCGCATTATCTGCTGGTGCCTGGCAGCCCTGCTCGTGGCCGAAACAACCGAGGAGTGTCTGGTGGTGGTGTTCCAATGCACGCCCATCCATAAAGCCTGGGATTCGCAGGGCGTGGTCAAGGGGAAATGTCTCTCTCTGACGGCATTCTACTACATCTCATTTGGAATCCGTCTGGCGACCGACCTGGCTATTTTCGCCCTCCCGATTCCCAAACTGGTGCGGCTGAATATGACCCGCGGTAAACGCGCGGGGTTGGTGTTCATGTTTGGGCTGGGAGTTCTGTACGAAGCTCCTGTTCCCCGCCACGCTCTCAAAGCCTGCTAATCAAAGCTGCAGGGTCTCCGTGACGAGTATCATCCGGGCGACTTATATCAGTAACTTCTCGCTGGACCACACGTGTAAGTGTGCCCCCCCTGGGTCATCCACTTTTGATTGACATGCATCTAATGTGCGAGGGTAGGGACGCTGGTGAACCCACTCAACTGGTCCAGTGTGGAGGTGGCGGTGGCCATCTTCATCGCGTGCATTCCTAGTTTCAAGAGTCTCATCTCCTTCCGATTCCCCGCCCTGCAGCGTCTGCTCGGTCTCTCCAGCAAGGGCGACTCGACGGGTCGATCGCGCATGTACGGCACCTCGGGCCGTCGCACCACGCATGGACGGTCGCTGGCGCATCAGAGCATCAAGCTGGATACAGTGACGGGCCAGAGTCGGGCGGACATCGAGGCCAGCTTGAATGGGTCGGAAGAGCGCATCTTCCCGGTGCACGCGGGCATCCAGATCACGACGCATGTCAGCGTAAACCAGAGTGATTGAGGCTCACTCCCCTGCTTACCCACATACACTCAAACATAATTTTCCTTTGTTCCCACCGTGTCTCTATGAGATCTTTGCTCTTATGACCATAATGCCACGCCTATCTTGCTGCTATGCCCCGGAAGAGCGGCAGATCCTTTACCCAACTCGGTTCTGGATCGGAAACATACGAGTAGCATCGGAAGGGGGTTGAAGGCCGTCCGGGCTCTTTACCCGTTCTGACTGTCTCCATGATCCAGTCTAATTAGCTTCCTTAGTTGGTGGGTTTGATGCATCGTAGGGTTGAGTAGAGTGGGTGGATGGGTAAGCTAATCTAAGCTTATGCCAAGAGACGGCTGTATTTGGGACAAGAAGGGATGGCCCGTCTCTTGTTCATATGCAGTCTCTAATAGGTGGGAAGGATGAAAACATGAGCTAATATATTTGGTCCTGCCGACCAAGCCCCTGATGTGGCCGGGTGTCTTACTTGGACGCGCAAGCCATCGATGGTTAGCCTTGAGGGCTTGACGTTGGACGGCTGGGGGTGACCAGCACACTGTCCGGTCTCTCTGCGTGTTGATAACCTCGCATGAGGATGTCCGGCATGATTGGGCATTCCAAGCGTACTGCATATTCTTGCATTCTTGGGTTTTTTTGTCGTCTGCTTCATCAGGGAGAAAAAAAAAAAACATGCGACACTAAGACTGCAGCGCAGCGCTAGTCCCAGGCGGAAGAAATAATGTCGGCGACTATAAAATGTGTGGCCATGGATAGGGTCGACGGCCCGCCGGGTGGAAATTAGTCCAAGGGCGGCGGCTCCACTCACTCCATCCCACCAACCCATCAGATTCTTTTTCACCCGCTCCATAATTGCAGGAATGTACCATCGATGGTTTGATGCAAGTTGGGAGTCTGTCCCTTCAGCCCTTTTGTTTTGCGGATGAAGCACTTCTTACCTCGGATACCCTCCGCGTTGGTGATTTACCGACACACACCAAGATGATTGGTTCTGCTGCAGTCCATACTGTAATTTCTCTGCTGTATGTTTCAGACACCTAGCACGTTATTGTTCTGGCTTGGCCAGGGCTACATTCGTGACTGGCGACACACACCATTGCAATCGGTCGGCTGTCGTTCGGTGTTTTCTCTAGCCCGACCGGCCAGGGTATTATCCTCAGATACGCCGCGCTATCACTATAGCCTATACACCCCTGTCTAGAAAGGCAATAAGATGCTTATTGCCCATAGACTAGGAAGAAGACTCATTTATTTATACTGACTATCCTAACTGTCGGAATTGTGTGAAGAATCTCAAACCGAGTCCCCAAGCCCAGCCGAGAAATCTTATCTTGCGCCACTAAAAGAGGGATGACACCCGGAACCCTAGACGCCTAAAGTCAGCAACGCAACTTCAACGACCACCCTTCGGCGGGTTAGACGAAAGACGAAAAAGATCAGAAAATTTTTGAGTATGCCCACAGCGGCACTACCACATCGGACCCGAACTTTCGACCGATCGCGTTATCCACCCAACGCAGCCAGGTCCGTTCTTTTCGGGGGATTTCTGGACTCATCCGCGGTAATGGCCGCCCGTCCGCTGGGCTCCACTGCAAATTGCCTGACGCGAGTGGACGGTGGCGGATGGCCGAGCGGTGGTGGTTTTGTGTGGTCACAACTCCGTAAGGTGGTAGACTTCTTCGTTCGCGGGCTAAACTACTGCGTCGACAGTCGATAGTCTCAATTAAGCACGGCAATTTGCATCCATCTAGCATTCGTTATCTGACTCGGACGAGCAGCGGAAGGAGAATGGATCGGAATTAGCCGGCGAGATTCTCGAATATCCTGCAGACTTATGCCCATCGCTCCTTGCATAGTGACGGAATAACCAGCGCGGCAGACCCCTGAATGCCATGCGTGGCATGCATGAGCCGACTCCATAATGTAAGGACCACAGCAGTTCCCGCCGCAGAGACTAGACTTCCTCTCCCTAAAAGTTTCCTCTCACTCAACCACACTAAACACACGTAGCCCATCATCATGCAGGAACAGCACCAAGACACCAATCAGGGCCACCACGCGGTCGTCTTCGGGTGCTCTGGCATCAACGGCTGGGCGCTGGTCAACCAGCTACTCTCCGACTACCCAGCGCCCGGGACGTTCAGCAGGGTGACCGCCGTTGCGAACCGTGCGTTCAGTCCGGCAGAGGCCCAATGGCCCTCCGATGATCGATTGCAGATTGTCTCGGGCGTGGACCTGCTAGCCGGCAACGATCAGGCACTGGCCGCCACGTTGCGCGAGAAGATCCCTGCGGTTGAGACGATCAGCCATGTGTATTATGCGGGTGTGTATATCTTCAGCTACCCCGGCTGTGCTCCCAACTGTTGATCGGAATATCGCATCATCCACTGACATAGACTCTGTCTATCGCCAGCCTACCGCGCCAGCGACAACGCCGCCGAAGAATGCCGCCTGAACAAGGAGATGCTGCGCGCGGCCGTGCAGACGTTGGAGACGCTCTCTCCTAAGCTGTCGTTCGTGACGCTGATCACCGGTACAAAGGTACGGTACACCACGGCTCTCGGCCCTCATTCAACATCATCGTGCCTAATCCGAGCAGGCATACGGCGTCTACCTCCTAGACAAATTTCCCTTCCGCGGACAAACCCCGCTGAGCGAGGACCTGCCCCGCGTGCCGGCCGAATACGCCAAGGACCTGTTCTACTACCACGAAGTCGACCTCCTGCAGGAACTCAGCGTGGGAAAACAATGGTCGTGGTGTGAAGTGCGCCCGGATGTGATTGTATGTGTCTCTTGTCAGCCCCTGTGCCCCTTCTCATCCCAGCAAGTCCCCCTCCTCCCCGCATCCCCCAAACTAACACCCCCGGAAATAATAGGTAGGAGTCGCCCCCTTCGGGAACGCAAACTGCATGGCCCAAACAATGGGCATCTACCTGAGCCTATACCGACACATCCACGGCGCCGCCGCCAAGATCCCCTTCCCCGGCAACGATACCACCTGGTCCCTGACCTCCACCGACTCCAACCAGGACATCATCGCGCGCTTCTGCCTGCACGCCTCCCTACAGCCCCGCGACAACGTCCACGGCAAGGCGTTCAACATTGCCGACAGCGCGCGGCCCGTCGCCTGGTCGGAGCGCTGGCCGGCGCTGGCGCGGTACTTTGGGTTGGAAGGCGTGGGGCCCGACCCCGCGGCGCTGCACCCGACGCAGTTCATGGAGAAGCATTGGGGCACGGTGCAGGCGCTGTGTCGCGAGAAGGGGCTGAATGAGGGGGTCATCGATCGGAGTATGCATAATACTGGGGCGCGGATGGGGAGTTTGCGGTTGATGGATTTCGATCGCGAGTTTGATCTGACGCGGGCGAGGGGGATTGGGTTTGTGGAGGAATTGAAGGTGGAGGAGTCGTGGCATCGTGCGTTTGAGAGGGTTGGGGGGATGGGATTGTTGTTTTGAGTTGCTTCTCTGGGTTGTATGTGAAGGGGTGGAGGGGTGTGATTCGCGCCGGGAATGAGGATTGTGTTGATTGAGGAGGTTTGCTTTTTGAGAAATGGTTATGGAGGTTATGTCTATATGATAATGGTCAGATTTATGGATTTTGAATCTTCCCGTCACGTTCCGAGATAGTGGTAGCGTAAAATCTTCAGGTTCGGGTGTGAATCCACACCTGGTAGAGTATGCTGGTTTTATTTAGACCCCGCAAACACAATTTCATAATATCCAGTCGACATATTCCTTGATCACTTCCTGTGAGTGAATTTCGGCCGCATAATGCCTGAAACTGTTCGGTAGTATCTTGTGTACTTTATGTAACTCTTGGAAATATGCTAACACCAGTTCATTTTATGTCGAGTACGGGATCCAATTAATGCCTTGTATCAGTGTGATGCTACTGCATGATGTCCTGTCACTTCTTATGCTGCTCCTGTATGTTTTTAATGCCCGCCTTCCGCGGCTAAATATATCTTGCATAGTCCAAGCGCAAACAACAGCATCTGAAGCTCTTAACTTCCAGACCATAGACCATAAAAAGCGCTTCCTAAGAGTCAAACAGCGGAGATTTTCGATACTGAATGTAATCATGGGGCAGATTTATGGGACTTGAAGTGCATTGCTCGCGCTGGCCACGTCACGTGACTGGATCTGTGATAGTAGTCCTGACAGATCGGAAACATCACTTGCGAGTTTGGAGGTATGAATCTAACAGTTGATACTGAGACCAGTAGATTTGACACGTACTACTCGAGGAGACACCTCAGAAGTTGGCTGTCGGTTGACTGTTCACTTCACCAGGAACCTAATATATGTTTGTTACCCAGCAGGAGGCCACAGGTCTCACATTCTATGAACAGCCTGGTTCTCATGTCCTAAGTCCTACTCAAGCGCTGATGCTTGAGACAGTCAGACTAGTGAAAGTGATATGAATAAATGATACAAATGCTCACAATACTTGCAGGTGGTCACCCGATCGGCGAGTCTCGAAGTTTTCAGGTTTTACTCTTTCAAAATGAAGCAATGAAAAGTGCTAGTGCAGGCTGTAGTTCATACACCTCATCATATTGTCCCAAAAGTCCTCATTCTACAGATCTAATACAGTGCGCCATCCCCCCAAAGCACTTCACGCCTTCTCCCGCCGCTCAATTGTCAACCACATATCCTCCCAATGGCCCACCCCTCCCTGAATCACAAACTTGGCCGACGGCTTGTCCTTCACGACATGGGGGGTATAATACCGGAAGAACTAGACCCAACAACCAACAGTCAGTCAAACCACCCCACCTCTCACCATCTCAAGCCAAGAAAAGAAAGAAACATACCTGTAAAGGCCCCTTAAACAACTCCATCATAGCGATATCCCGTCCCAAACACACACGGGCCCCATACCCGAAGGTGAAGATATACTTATTCAACACCTTCGCCTTCTCCGCATCCAACCACCGCTCCGGCTTGAACTCCTCCGCATCCTCCCCAAACACCTTCTGGTCGCGGTGCATTATCCACGGATTCCCCGAGATCTCCGTCCCAGCCGGCACAAACTTCCCGTACAGCTCGATCCCGGGCTCCGCCACATAGCGCGGGAAGATATTCGGCGCGGGGGGATTCAACCGGATCGTCTCGCGGACACAGGCCACGTAGTAGGGGAGGTGGTCGAGGATATCGGCGTATTGCGGGGTTTGGCCGTCCGCAAAAACGCCCCGGGCGACCGCGGCGTCGATCTCGGCCATCATGCGCGTGTACACGGCCTTGTGGGTGAGGAGGTTGTGCACCAGCGCCTGGAAGACGGTGCCCGTCGTGTCGGCCCCCGCCAGCAGCACGAGCAGCACTTCCGCTTTGATGTACTCCATGTCCAGCGGTTGGTTGTCCTCCGTGCGCGCCTCAAGGAAGGTCTGGAGGAGATCGACCCGTCCGATGTCCTTTTTCTCCGCCACGTCGCGTAGGCGCTGGTCGATGAGTGTGTCGCGGAAGCGCATGAGCACGCCCACCCCCGACGGGTCGGAGGGGGTCGCCACGAGGTACTTTTTCAGGAAGGTCGTTTTCACCCAGCTAGTGAAGGGGTGCAGGCGCGCAAGGAGACCGAAGGCCGGTAGCCCGTCGTGGAAGCCTTGGATTAGGCCGCCGACGTCGTGGGCTTGGGATACGAAACCGAAGGGGGCGCCGAAGCCGACTTCGCTGATGATGTCGTAGGCCATATAGCTGTTAATTAAGTTAGTGGGGGGGGGCTAGAGAGGTTGGGGTGGTGCTTGGGTTGGAAAAGGGAACGGTATAGGGCAGGGTTGAGGGCAACATACACGGCCCACCAGGCAAAGTCAAAGACTGTCCCCGTGCTGGCGAACTTCTCGTCCAGCTTGTCCAGCCACTCTTGCAAGCGGAGGTCGATCAACGGCTCCATTTTCTTCACGTTGCTGAAGCTGTACTGTAGCGGGCGTCAGTCGGGATTCCGCGCGGGAAAGCGGCAGGAAAGCGTACCGGGCCGGCAATGTGCTTGCGGAACGAGGAGTGCGTCTTGTGCGAGCGCATGTTGAACAGCGACTCGGTCTCCCCGAAGGAGCCCGTGATGTAGTGGCCGGTCTTGTCGGCCTGGCGGTGGTAGATGTCCGGCAGCTTTGTCGGGTCGCTGACCAGCAGCAGTGTCGGGGTGATGCGGACAACGGGGCCTGAGGGGGACGGATGTCAGCGTTAGATGTGCTGCCTTGGGTAACATCTCACTTGATCGACGGGCTCGAATTGGTACCATATTTCTTCGTCAACTCAGAGCAGGTCTGCAGCTCCGTTTCACGCAGGTTGTGCCATGCGATCCAAAGGCGAGTGACGCTGCCCCAGAAAGGTCCGGGGAACTTGGCGAGCGGATGGAAGAAGCGGTAGTAGATGATCTGGTAGACGAACTGCAGCACGACATAGGCAAGCAGACCCCCGGCCACCCGGGCCAGGGTAAGCTGCGACAAAACGTTCTCCAGACCCATGGCTGTCGGTTGAATGAGGCATGCGAGTCGCAGGTGCTGGAGAGGTAGGCTCTTAAGAATGCGACCGTTGCCTGACCTCACACCGACCAAGCACTATCCTTTGTCCCTCCTGGGCATCGGTCGTCCAGTAAGGGGCCTCAACTAGAGATGATCCGGTGTGGGTAAGAGGGCAAATCATTGTCGTCTTGCATAAACAATTTGCATCTCATTGGCACGAGCTGGCGCAGTGGACAACGTGCAGTCTGGCCCTCGTGCCGACCACCGGCAAAGGCCTCCAAGCGTCCCCCCAGTCGAGCCACAGAGATTGTCAAGCCTGTTTCGGGGGAGGACCTAGAATCAAATGGGCAGGCCATCCGGGCTGGAGCACCGTTGGCGCGGGGAGTGGGAGGGGTTGAACAGCTTGAGATGGTGGGTGTCAATGGGCCCTGACAGGCTGACAGGCTGCCATGCGCACCGCAGCTCATATACGAAGCTTAGGGTTCAACGGCGCCCCGTGCCCCAATCCAGGCCTGCTACACCACAATGATCCAGGGCAGAGAACGACTTCACATCTTATTCAGCACCTTATATGTAATGTAAATCTAACGGTTAACGGTTTATGTTTGTTGATATCGTCCAAGAACCATTTGACAGCTGTCAAAAGCAACAAAGTTGGCTCGCAGAACAGGCATCTTCCCTGTCGAGTTGGGGTGGGTGGAAAACAGCTGGTTGGAAAGTCATAACCGGCTCCATAACCGACCCGCGGAGGAGGACGGTCTTTTCCCCTTTAATTATTCGAGCGAGACAATAGGGTTATAAATGATGCCCCTCCGTGTGGGATGTGACCTATCGCATCGACCGCTTCAAATTGGGACCCACCGCGCAAAAGTCGCTTCGCGGCCACCAGAGCCCGCTAAAAGACACTAAACGCCGCTAATGCGCGCGCCGTCATCCGATCGGCATTCCTTCGCTCGTCATTTGCACTGGACCACTGATTGAGAGACTCCAGTGAGTGCCAGACTGGCGACTTCCGTACTTTTGACAGCTTGCCTCGCTAATGGTGTCTGTGTCGGTTGCCTTGCAAGGAGGAAAGAGCGTCCGATTGGCGGATTGTCAGGATGATATTCTAGGGGGTTAGTTGTTACCAAACTGCTATCCCCACCCAGAAAACGGCTTCTCACCCTTCCAGATTTCCAAGCTTAAGGCTTCAAAACTCAAAGCCTGACAGAAATTGGAGAACTGGGGACGTTACTGCCAATGGGTCGGTCGAATCCACCCGAAAGAGGGGTGGCAGATGGCGATTCACGCACCAGCCAGCCTCTGCCGCTCTGCCGTCTTCGGGGGCATTTTAGATTTTTCACGAACTGCTTCATAACTTACCAGGAAAAGTTGTTGGAGAAAACAATTCGTGTCTTCCTTCTCTACAGCCTCGCACGTGAAATCGTGTCAGCACCCATCACCCCCTTAATAGACTATGTAAGATGATCTCAAACCGGGAAGCCTTCTGAGCCGATGTTGTCCCGAAAGGACAGGCATGAGTCGACGACTACGAGCAAGAATCGATCAGGGCTGAATCCTGGCCGCTTGGTTAAGTCTTGAGTTCTCCCACCATCATTAACTCGCAGTCTCCATTCCGAGCCTTCCTTGCGTGGGTGGGTCTAGGACTCTGGATAATCGCGATGCCAGAGCGCCACCGCCGGTGCCCCCGCCAATCTGCTGTTGGTGGCTGCCATGCCCTAAGCCAGTTGCAGAGAATGCGTCGAATTGTCCCCTTCCAAGTCAGACGCCGGTCGTTTAAGACAATCGCCGGCGTCGGAATATAGTTCCTACCAAACTCTGCTGCCTTATGACTTTTTTTTCAAGAGTGACGGAGACTACGGAGTAGATCGCCTGGCATGGAAGGGTGAATGGTTCGCTTGCGAAGGATAATGGCATTGAGCCTGTGCAGAAAGAAACAATTGTGACATCTCTAAAGATGCATAGCACCCTCCAGCAGAATAGAACGAATAGAACGCCTGGCCCGCAAGGGGTCTCGGTCAACTGTCAATGCCACAGAGTCCACAGTGGCATCGCGATCGGCGGGCTTCATTTCTCCCCCGTCCGGAACGATGACCCGCGCCGCTGCCGATCCGGCCAGAACTGCTATTCTTGTCACGCATTGGCCCAAATTATGTCAAAGAAGCCCTTCTGCGAGCCATCCGCTGGATGCAGGCGCTGTGTCAGATGCAATGCTCATCTTTGGTCGACACATACGCGGACCAAAGCTGTAGCCTGCTAGTCCTTATCGAGCGAATGCGCTCGTACTCAGGGACCCTCCCAATCGGCAGTCTTTCCACCTCCTTTCCAGAACCGTCAACCCAAAGTTTGGGGAAAGCCTCGAAAGGGATTTTCTTCGCTCCTGATTCCCTGTTCGGGGAAACGCCACTGGTCATCAATCGACTCGAGCTGTACCGGTATGCCAAGGGTGTGCAAGTCGTCCCAATGTGAGGATTAGGGGAAAAAAGAGAAGGGCGAGCTAGGGTTATCCCAGCAAAGCGACTCGTAACCTGCATGATCAACAAACCGAACCTAATCGTCAATGTTAGGTCGGTGCGCGCCCCGAATGTCGCTTCCAGCTACATAAAGAAAGGCACGTCACTCGGCCAAAGCCAATTTTGGATCGGAGGATTCTTTCTTTCCTTTTCGCTCGCTGCTCTGATATTGCTTTCCAGACATGGCCAAGACGCAGGGCCCCGTCGTGGCGGGCGTGGCCATCGCCTTTGCCGTGCTGACATTTATCGTTCTTTCTCTGCGGTTATTTGCCCGGCTTTATGTGTTGAAGAGCATGGGGCTGGATGACTGTGAGTCTCCATCTGAAATGGAATCGGAGAATTTTGGCTGACTGATACTTTCTCAGACTTGATTGTGGTTGCTTGTGTAAGATGGCCGGCAATGATTGATGTGAGTGTCGCTGACAGCTTTAGCTTCTTTCATGGGCCTTCACGGCTGTGACACTCGTTGGTATGTACTGGACTGTACTTCGGGTTTGGGGTTTGATGATACTAATTACTACCAGCCGTTAAACATGGGATGGGCAAACATATGGACGACGTCAACCCCAACGGTCTCATCACATACGCCTTTGTACGCTCTCTTCACCCGAGGCCCTCGACATCCTAACTTATAATGCAATTGCTTCACAGGTTGTTTGGCTCAGTTCGATGTTCTATCTCGCCTGTCTCGGCTTCATCAAGACCTCGGTCTGCTATTTCTACACTCGACTGGGCGATAAAACCTTGACCCGACTATCGCTGGGGATGATGTGCGTGGTGGGATGTCAAGCGACGGCTTTCGTCTTGACAGCAGCTTTCCAATGCAATCCGATCCCCAAGGCCTGGAATAGCACTCTCCCCGGTCACTGCGTGACCATCAACGTCTTCTACCTCTGCAACGCGGCCCTCAATATCGTCACCGACCTGTTGACCTACACCCTTCCCATCCGGGTGATTCTCCACCTTCACATGCCCTACAAACAAAAACTGGCCCTGGGATGCATTCTCTGCCTGGGTCTCTTGTACGTTACCCCAAAGATCCATCACTAGCAACACGCAATCCGCTAACTCTATCATCTACAGCGCCTGCGTCTCCTCCATAATCCGCATCACCTACATCCCCACCATGCTCTCCTCCGCCGACTCCACCTACGCCATCAGCGGCGCGATGTACTGGTCCGCCATCGAGATCAACGTCGGCATCCTCGCGGCCTCCATCCCCTCCTTCAAGGCGATTGCTTCGCGCTTCCTGCCGCGCTGGATCGGGGAATATTCTTCGAACAAGGGCTATGGCGGCTGGTCAAGCAGCAACAACAACGCCGCCAAGCGGTACGGGTCGGGCTTCTCTAAGCCACGGCCGCCGGAGTTCGGAATGAGTGTGCTGCAAAGCCACTGCGGCGAGACGGAGACCATCGCCGGCACCCAGATCGAGCGAAACGGCAGCGAGGACCGCATCGTCATTCCGGCGGGCAAGATCATGGCCCAGACGGAGATCGAGACGAATGTTGAGGTCAGTCCGGTCTATCTGCGGTCGTCGCCTTCGTTTGATCTACCGCGGTGATGTGGGTTTGTGTCACAGCTGCCGTCTCTTATTTCCTTTGTGAATAATGTATATTCTACCAGCTAGATGCATATAAACTAGACTCCGTTCCTTTACCACTATACGGTTAGATAAACCCAGTAACTCATCAGCCAGGGCGCTCTTGTTCTGGGCTCACAACATCACCGAAGATTAGCGCACCCTCATACCCCCGTTTCTCATGTCTCTCCTCGCCACAACACAACAACGATACAAATTACATGCAGCACCATGCAGATTTGAGGGTTAGAATCTGATACATCCGTTCGTCGGGTTTCGCCCGATAAGACAGATCCAGATCCCTCCGCCCGGGCCCCACAACATACGATGCGCTCGGACGTCGGGCATAACAGGGTTCGTGATACATCACATTGACTACGGTGCTCTGCGCGCGCGGGCCGCTCTCCCTACATCCTACTCCGTAGTTGCCGGATCATCGATGGAGGAATGACGTGCATCTACGGTAATCATCTGCTATTTGGAAGATCTAGGGAGGTCGTTCGGAGGGGATGGAGCTAAATTGGCTGTGATCGACTTAGCTTAACTGTTGTCAGTTTGCCTGCAGTCAGAAGGCTGACCGGAAATGGGTTGTTTCGAAGGTTTTACTCGGCGATAATAGAATGAAATCACCTTCAACCTTGTCAGATCTTGTCATACGATGTGGCGCATGGTCCCCCCTCCCATTTGTCGGCAGTCATCCCCGGATTGCCCCCGGTTATTGATCATAATTGCCTGATGGATCTAGACAGCAGACTCACTATTTTCGACGGGGCATACAAGCTATCTTCTTTCCCCCTTCAACACACGCTTAGGGTATACCCTGACTTTTCCCTCTATCTCCTTTGCACAGCAGTCCCGAATTGTCCTCCAGCACTGCCTCGACCGTTTCACCGCTTCACAGTCTATGCGTGTCTCTACATGTGAACAGGCAGTGGAAATACTATCTTCTTTGATCTGATCAAGCTCACACTTGACCCTGCTGATTCTCACCATACTCGAGTGTCATCTCGAGTGGGAGACCAACAGGCTACGACGGTGTCTGTTATGCTCAACAAATGTCACATGAGATACGTCTAGATACAACATGCTTTACATGTATATGCACTCACAATGAGAGTTGATGAATAAACCGCATCGACTGCCAGCTAACCCAATGGTCACCTCTGGAGTCATCGCACTGCCGCCCTACGTAGGCAGGCAGCGGTCATAGCCACAACACCAACAGACCCCATCTAGTCCTCCTCACCCGAGAAATATCCCGAGTCTCTTCCCTCCCTCTCTTGTAGCCGACTCTCAGCACCAGCCTGCCTCTCATAATGACTCCTCAGACGCGGGGACGCACTAGCCCACATCGCCGCGCATTGCATGTATAGCTCGTCTGAAATGCACAAACATAAGCCCAGAACAAGGAGTCACGATGATCGACCCTCTGTTAAGAGATCAATCTCTATTCCTGACCACTTACTGAATTCGGCCTCCGATATGTGACGACCCCCTTCAGCCTCCAGCCTGCTGTCCAGAAATTTCCCGAATCCGTCTCGAGGGAGCGCCGTGTTTGAGGTCCCTTGCGTCCGGTCAACAGTGACACAATACCAGGGGACTTCTACGTTATATTGGACTTACTCTCTTTCGGGCCTTTCTTGTTTCGAAGACGTGCCATTGCGGGAGCGGATTGATGATGAGACTTAAAAATGCTGGCTATAGATGGATACGTCCTTGCCTGGAATTATGCTTAGGGAAGAGGAGGTTGGGACGAAGCCAGTCTCGTATCGCTCCCGAGAACTGCGCCTGGCGACATTCGGCAACTGAGTAGCCGTAGCCTATCTTATATAACCTATCCTCATCAGACGAGGTCGCGGAAGATATGTGAGTTGATAACCGCCGATCTCCCGGGTGTGACCGCATAGAGAGCCCCCACACCCGGAGCCATGTGGTCCCCGCATGTCGGAGAAATCTTGCACCCGGGGAATATGCGGGCTATATAACATAACGAGAAGTCCCCCTGGCCGTGGGTACCACGCCTCTACTAAACATTGAGTAGTATAAAATCTGGGTGGCTTTCCATGTCTATCGAAGCGAAGAATGTTGGGGTCAAGGCCCTCGAGATATATTTCCCCTGGCGACACGTTCAACGAGGAGTGCAGCAGGAGTGTAATGGCCTCGGGTGTGCCCGATGATGAGCAGAAGCCAAGGGCCTCTTGGGCTCTTCTCTTTGCCTATGGCGACGGCGTAATGAGTTCTGAGGCTTAGATCGACTGAGATGCACAGCTAGTGCGTGGTATGTGGCTCACAACGAGCATTTCCAGTATAGCGAGAAAAGACCAGAGATTGTAACCAAGAAAAGGCTCATGTCTTGATGATGTGAGGAAAGGGTAGCAAGGATTGGGAGTGAGGTCTCTCAAATGAATGGCCCAAACCATCATACTTAGCCTTAATTGTGGAAGCCTTGTTCAAGGTTGAAGTAGGGATTCTCTGTGCTACAAGTCTGACAGTAACGACGTTGACTCTGCGGGATACGGCTCTAAGTACCCAGAGACAACGGCACAAGGCTCTTCTGAGACAAATAGCATCCGGCCTCGCTTGTATGTTACCAGCGTCTAACTGGCCGTCAGCTCGCTTGAGCGTAACGTTTGCAGCGTCAAACATCGGCACCATATTGACGAAGCAGCTGGACTACACTGGCTTGACCCTTTGATGAAGCTATTGTAGCAGGATTGAGACCGCGATCATTCGCCAGCGTGACATCCGCGCCTCTTTCGAGAAGTAAGAGTACCACATCCATATGTCCCATAGAAGAGGCGACATATAGTGGCGTACGTCCGTCGTTACTTCTTACATTGATTTCTGCTCCCTGGTCGAGAAGCAGTTGAACTCCCTCAATGTTTCCCTTGAATGAAACCAGGGTCAATGGTGTCCAGCCGTCGTTGTTTTTGAGTTCAAAGTCGGCTGACGAATGGAGTAAGAGCTGACCAAGTTGAGTATAGCCAAGCTCAAATGCAGTGTATAACGGACTGCATCCGTTTAAATCAGTAGTATTGATGTCTGCGCCTCGTGCAAGAAGAAGGCGAACTACATCAATATGCCCGTTTGAGGAAGCAACGAACAGGGGTGTAAGCCCACAATCACCTCTCACGTTTATATAGGCTCCCTGTGTAAGAAGTAGCCGAACTCCCTCAAGATCGCCTTTGAATGAAGTTAGGGTCAATGGTGTCCAACCATTGTTGTCTTTGAGCTCAATGTCAGCCGCCGATTGAATCAAAAGTTGAGCAGTTTGAGTGTGGCCAAACTTAAATGCGATATATAATGGACTACATCCATTACTGCTTGTGATATTTAAATCGGCACCTCTCTCGAGAAATAGGTGAACCATGTTGATAAGGCCCTGAGCAGAAGCAACGTACAAAGCTGTGTACCCGTCAATATCCCTAGCATTAATTTGTGCTCCGCGTGTAAGAAGAAAGCTGGCAACTTCCAGGTGATTATTCTGTGAGGCAATGTGAAGCGGCGGCGGTGCAAGGTTGACCATAGATCTACAAACTGCACCACTGTCAATCAAGAGTCTAACGGTCTCCAAGTGACCATCCTGACACGCAAGATAAAGTGGTGTCCACCCCTCACAAGTCACACTATTGCAGTCAGCACCGTTCTGAATCAGAAGTCTAGCAATTTCCAAGTAACCATTCAGAGATGCAAGATGCAGTGGTGCCCAGCCGTCACAATTTGCAGTGTTGCATTCAGCATCGTTTTCAATCAAGATTTTGACAACATCGAGAAAGCCTTTGTATATTGCAATATAAAGTGGTGTATATCCACCTTTAATTGCAGAATCACAATTTGCACCGTTTTCAACCAGGAGTCTGACAATATCAAGAAAGCCTTTCTGTGTTGAAATATGAAGTGGTGTATTGCCATCTTGTTCTGCAAAATCGCAATTTGCGCCGTTTTCAATCAGGAGTTTGACAATATCAAAAAAGCCTTTATGTGTTGCAATATGAAGTGGTGTATCTCCATCTTTATCTGCAGAATCGCAATTTGCGCCGTTTTCAATCAGTAGTTTGATAATGTCAAGAAAGCCTTTCTGTGTTGCATTATGGAGTGGTGTAATTCCATCTTTATCTGCAGAGTCACAATTTGCACCATTGGCGATAAGCAGTTTAGCAGAGTCAAGTTGACCTGTTCCGGACGCTAAATGTAGTGGTGTGGTTCCGCCACGCATTTTTTGATCGGGGTCAGCACCGCTCTGAATAAAGAGCTTGATAACATCAATACGGCCAAAACCTGCAGCTAAGTGCATCGGCGAGAAGCCCATATTTGACCCAACACCAACCTCCGCGTTTTGTTTCACTAAGATTCTGATAATCTCAAAATTACTCCCAAGAGTTGCCAGGACCAGAGGAGTCGTGCCATCGTTGGCTGCCATATTGATATCTGCGCCTTTCTCAACAAGGAGCTGAACCACTCCGACATGGCCACCGAATGACGCTATGGCCACTGCTGTTGACCCGTCTTGACCCTTGAATGCAATGTCTAAATGCGTGCTCGGATTAATCAATCGATCAGCAAGTGAAATCATCCCCAAGCGCCATTGTATGGAAGCGGCATGAAGTGCATTCCCATAGATGCTATTTTGTACCATGGCGTTTCTCTTGTCATCCAGCAATACCTCAGTCATCTTCTCGTGTTCTTCAACAGAAAAGGATTGGATTGTGCTATTTTGGGGTCTGCAAGTTTTTATACCTTGAGCAAGTAGCTGCCGCACAAGATCCTCGTGATCATTAAAAGGGGCATTCTTGACTATATTCACATGAATGCGACCTCGAAAATTGACATTTGCACCGTGATCGATAAGAAGCCGCACGATCTCCTCATGCCCTTCAGCTGCCGAGGCATAAAGTGCGTCGCTGTAGAGACCTCCTTGCGAATAGATCTCAGCGCCTCGAGCCAGCAGCAGCAGTACTACATCCTTGTGACCTTTGATTGAAGCGGCCTGTAGTGGGTTGCCATAAAGTCCACCTTGTACGTTAACGTCAGCACCATGTTCCAGTAGCAGCCGCACTATGTGTGTTTCACCGACTGATGAAGCTGCCTGGAGTGCATTACCGTAATCGCCGCCATCAGCATTGGCCTCAGCGCCATTGTCCAACAGCCTAAGAACCGTGTGTTGAAGACCGGCTAATGATGCGTAGTACAAGGGAGGTGCCATCTTCTTATCTGCCCACCACAGCGGTCCATTCCATGGCTGATCCAGATCGAAGAGCTTACCCCATACTGCGTATGCTTGGCTCTGACGGAGAAAAAAGTTCAGGATGCTTTTCTCCACGTCGGGTCTTGTCTCGCTATATCTTGCATGGCCGATCCATGATTCCGCCGAGTACTTGGCTAAAGGGAGCTCTTTCTTTATTGCTGTGAGCGATTTTCCTTCGTCCACTTGGGATAGATAGGCAAGGCAGATTCTAGTCATATCACCCTTTGCAGTGGCTCGTCGCAGGCATCCTTGGAAAGACCCTGATCCACCTGGGCAACAAGGAGAATCGACAGCAACGGTCATCAGTGAGAGAGCTCCATCAACTCGGTCAGATTCTAGATATTGTTGAACGGTAAAATGCGCCAGCTGAAGCTCTTCAATTGTGCTCTCGCCTCTTCGTCTTGTTACCTGAGAGACAAGACTTGAACAAATCCTCATGATCTCTCGAGTCTCCGGCATCCTGAATGTAGGATCAAAGAGGGGGTCTTCGTCCGGCTCGACCACTATTATATCGACAACTTCATCAACTGTCAGAGGCCGATCCGAGTAAGTGAGAAATTGCATGATCCGGATTGCCTCTTTGCGATAGTTCTCCGGAATATTAATCAGGATTCGCGCATAAGTCTCTTGCAAAGTGGCAGGAAGTGTGCGCAAGGATCGTCGAAGCTTTCGAAGATCTAGGCAGTGCTTCAGACTGTCAATCTGACACACGACCCATCTAAACCTGAAGTTTTCAGGGAAACATGTCAATGATATTTTGCTTTCCAGGAGCCCCACAATAGAAAGTGATCTTACATTCCATCGGCCTTTAGCATCAACTCCACCTCAATTTCGTCCAATACCTCTGGTCGCCGATGCCACCGGTCAAATCCGCGATCACTCCGCAGTGTCTCGTGCAAGTAGGTGCGGATATCTTGATTAATACTGTGACTTTGTATGAGGATAGTGCTTGTACAGTCGAGCCAGTGCCCAAGTCCGGATTCAATTTCTTCTTCTTTCCTACTGGTCGCGAGAAGATGGAGTCCTTTGTGGTCAGAAAATGACAATGTTTCAAGCCACTTGAGTAGATCCCCTCGCATAGAGCACTCATCCAACGCATCTAGTACGATTTGAAGATTTTCTGCATGTTTGGACATTTCCAGGAAAGTTGTGAGAAGGGCTGTTTCTGTTGGTTGCCGGTCGCCCTTCTCGCAGAATAAGAAGAGCTTCTCCAACTCCGCGCGAGAATCTACACAGCTTGAGTATAGCTGTGTAACCAACGAGCGAACCATCTTATTGAGTGACTGCTTCTCGATTTCCTTGAAATCAAAGTAAAAGAAGAGGACTACATGTGGAGTCTGGAGTTGTTGCATTAGATCGTCGACGATGGCAGCGCTAAGAACCGTCTTCCCACAGCCGGGGATCCCATGTAGCCAGAGGTGTTGGCGCTTTCCACTTTTCCACTCCCGATATTTCTCGCTTTGGAGGAGCCAGGAGCAAGTTCCTTGCTGTCGACACTTGAGTGCGTCGGTAAGGTTGGTGGATATATCAGGGGGCGAGAGCCACATCTTGAGCTTCGCGTGGTGGCTGTCAGATTGAAGGCTTTTGATTCCCGACTTTGTCTCGCTGGCGATAGTGTGTATCTCCTGGATATTCTGGTGGACTTTGTAGTAATCAGTACATGTAGGCTCGTAGCTCTAGGTGAACCGACCTGACCTAAGAATATCCAGAGCTCGCGGTGTTTCCTGAAGCCCTCTGATTGGCACATAGCCTAGGAGGTCTTTTGCATAAGCCGCTGCCGTAGCAGAAGCATAGCGTTGCCATCGATCGTTCTTATGCGAATCAGCATAATCACAAATTCCCCGTATTACGAGACACGGGAAATGATTCATCAGGCCGGCCGCTTCCATTTCAAAGCACATGCAATCCTCACCGACTTCCTGGACAATCTCGTCACGAGTGAGAGCGTTCTTCACCACGGTATTCCCGGAGGCGATGATGCCGTAATGAACCTCTGGATCAGTAGTATCCCGCTGAATGCGTTCTATCGCCTCCTCATCATTGCACCTGGAGCAGTTTGCTGCGCCTGTATGATCAAAGGAGGCTTTGAAGAGTCGGTCATTCTCGAAGCCTTGGTGAGAGTACCCGCTCACGCCCTTCTTGAGCTTTGGCGTGCCGTCAAGGAATTTCGCTATCCTTGACTCCCCGAGTTCGTATTCGGCCTGTATCGCTGCCAATGCATGCAGCAGGACCGGTGGTGGCGCGCTGAGGAATCCTCTCTGCTCCCACTCCTTGTTGAGCTTCGCCTTCCCTAGGTCATACTGCACCACGCCGCCGGTTGTCCCTTGTGGCTGACTGACCACAATGTCCCCGAGCCTTATGTCCCGTCCCTCCTCCGGCCGGGCAATACCGCCACCGATGCCCACAAGCAAGGCGACTCGAATTTGTGGCAAGGAGGCGAGTAGGTTCGATGCCGTTGTCGCGGCGGGAGTGGTCCCAATTTGGCCCGCAGGAAGCGAGGCGATGACAACGTTATGTTCGCCAATCCTGCCCCAAGTGTACGAATTCGTGTCACTTGGGTGCTGGACAAAGCCACAAGGCTTATCATGACGTTCGTCAAGCATTGCAGTCGATGCGGCTCGCTCGATGGGCAGGGCGGTAATCCAGCCGATGTTGTACAGGTCCGGGCTCTCGAGAGCCCTTGGTGTAGCCATCCGAAATATTGATGATGTCACAGGTCTTCAAACAAGAGAAGAATGAGCTCCCAAGACTGGTAGTGTGCATACACTGTTCGCCCACTGGATGCAGCGGGGTATCTTCCCCTCTTTTAAGCTAATTCGCAGACAAAGGCTGACACAGCCTGGCGCCTTGCCAAGACTACTACTAGGTATCACCTCGTGCAGTTCACACGTGCAGCTAGCGCGGCCGAGCTGCAGCCTCGCCGACCAAGCCCCAAAGCCTTGGTGGCTGTGTTTCTGTACCTCTGAGCCTCGATAGTCTTCGTCTCACTACCGGCAGAAACCTCATTAGGATATAAACCCACTCGCTTATGTGGAATAGTATCCATTCGAATGACCTTATACTCATCAAGCATCAAACCTTCTGGCTGCTATACACGCTTGCATACGCGTGAATCTCTTTCTACATGAACGATTTATTAAATTCAATTCAATTCAAGTTCAATCAACCTAGAGAGCCTTGCGAGAGGACTCAGCCCGCCTAATGCGGCAAGCTATGAAGGTGCTTATCAAGAGGCCAAGAACTTAACCGGTTCGCCGTGTACACCCGAAAACCCTAAGTCATCAAGAATCAACGCATAAACCAGCGCACAAAGTAGTGTATCAAGCAACAAAACGTGTATCCTTCGCCAGCATATGAATTGACGGCTTCTCGTGGCCGTTTGTGGTCCTTTAATATGTGCTGTATGATGTGCACCATCCCCGTGACTCGTCGGGCTGGCTGTTCTCGGCTTACACAGCGCCTTCGACGCCGAGAACCCATCACCCGTAGGACTAGTTGTTCGTCGCTTTCCTCATCGCCCTTCGCCACACCAACGTGATTAAATTCCCCGAGCAAGCCTGTATTGATCATGAACGAGACACCTACGACGGACAAGCGAAGGCCCAAGCTTTTACAAAAGGGGTGTATATGGAGAGAAAGAAGGGGAGGAGTGCGTTGGGGCTTGGAGGGGCGAGATGAATGAGAGTTCAAGGTGGAGGTGGCTGTAGGGAAAGAACAAGTGACTGCTTCACCACCCCTTGGCGCAGGCAGAATTATAGTTTCATTACCTGACACTGGCCATGCTGGTTGAGCGTATATGTCTGAGAAAACTGAGGTCTATAGGACACGCAGTCGCCGGGTCGGTGTGACTCTCTTCCTGTGAGGAAATGGTCAATTTATCTGTATCTTGGATCTTAAGCACTATACGTTTTCGCTCCCGTAGGCGTTTCCTAGGTACCTCATCGATATTCTCACAGATCAGCACTGATACTGCGTAACCTGCGGCGCCCCATTCTCCTTGCCACTCGTCAGAATCAACTCGATCTAAACCCAGTCAGTCAGTCAACCTTCATCAAACCACCTCCGTATCACGTCAATAGAACGAAGACATACCACTTCCAGATCCGCCAACGCCTCCTCCGGCCGCTGCTCAGCCTTCATCTCCCCAGAGATCAACGCCCCCCCCCACGCCCTGATCTCATTCCCAACCGCCAGTGTATCTACCGGCAGCGTCTGCCTCTCGTCCTGCTCCCCCTCCACATGCACCGCCACCCCATCATCAGTAACCCGCACATGGCCCTTCTCCCCAACCACTGTCCACCCACTCTCCTCCAAGCTCGAACACCCGGACAGCTGGAACGTCCCCTGCGCCCCAGACTCCGTGCGCAGCACTGCATCCACTGTATCCACCGGCGGCAACGCATCCGCGAAGCTACCCACGAACGCACTCACCTGCGTGATCCGCTCGCGCGGCCCGCTGCCGCCCAGGAGATACCGCATCGCAGCAACATGGTGCACCCCGATATCCAGGACGGCTCCACCTTGGTGCTCGGGCTGTTGGCGCCAGGCGAGTGCTGTCCAAGCCCAAAAATTAGCACTCATCATTCCAGACACCAAGCACATTTAAAGGAAAGGAAAATCTGACGAGCAAGGGGAAACTTACCGAAGAAAGGCCAGAAAACAAACTTCCCCGGCCGACAATCGAAGTACACCTGCGTCCGGAACTGGCGGATGCGACCGAGGCGGGCCAGCTGGGCGCGGCCCCGGCGGAGGCTGTCGAAGTAGCGGTAGTTCTCGGCGACGGACCACGTCGGAGCAGCAGTTCGCCGGGGCAGGATGGTGGAGCGGTACCAGTCCAGCAGGGCGGTGGCTTCGGCCCGGTCTTTGGCGATGGGTTTCTCAGAGAGGACGTGTTTTCCGGCGCTGAGGGCGGCGCGGACGTATGCTGCTTGGTTGGTTATAGGTAGGCTTCGGGGGGGTTAGTTGGGTCTGTGTCGTTGTTGTTGGAGGTGAACTGCTGGAAGGGGACAGTTGACGCACGCGATGATCACGGCTTGAATGTCATCCCGCGCGAGGAGCTGATCGAGGCCCTGGGGCGCGTCGTCGGCGTAGCGGTCGATCTGTTGCTCAGGGGCGATGCTGGAAGCTGATTTCAGTGAGCGGGAGTAGACGGCTTTCAGTTCGAGGTCGGGGGAGGCTTGGACTCCTGGCTGCGAGGGTGAGTTTCTTGTTGCCCTTGGTCGGTGGGGCTTGCGTACCAGATGGTAGTCCTTGACGAAGAGCCCTAGTGGGTGTATTAGGGCTGTGAGGTTCGGTCGTGGACTTTCAAGGTGTTTACCTGCTCCGATGAATGCAATTCCGATGGTCATGTTGCGGGATATGGTTTGGTGGTAAGAGTAGAGACTAAGGAGGCAACAGAGTCTCAGGTCGAAGGCTTATATCCACTTGATATAGGAGGAAATAGGTCGCACCCGGCCACTCATTATTAATAAGTGACCGGTCGAATTGCTTGATCGGCCGGTCTTTGCTCCGCTTGGTTGTGACATCGTACTCCGAGTAGGCATCATGCATGGATGATCTGCACGATGGCGTCAGATCCGATTTAGCGCAATGGAGCAGGTGAAACAGGCCTGCCTGCAGCCTCAGGTAGTTGTGTCAGTTTGTACATATACATATACTTATGACAGATGAGTAAGAATGCAGAGGCATGATGGTCTTTGTTGGCATTGTATTCCAGCCGTGGGATTCGGTTGACTATATCCCAGTAAAGCAACGGACATTCAAGTTTCGCTGCCAATCTTCATGTTGACCAGGATTTGCCCCCGGATTCCAAGATTTATACTGTCCCCATTCTCGGAACTCAAGACCAACAAGACCAAATCATGAAGCTAGCTTGCAGAAGCCTGCTGTGCCCGGTTGGGGGAAAGCTTATCCTCGATCCGCCTTTCCGACCAGAAGTATAAAGAGACAATGAAGCATCAACTCATACCAAGCACATATTCGGAAGCATCAGCCACCATGGCTCCACCATCTAAACGAATGTCCGAGACGATCCGTCCTACCTCGAAGATGTCAAGCATATCACCGACCACGACGCCAAACCCTCGCAGATTCAAATCGGAGAACTTTATCGGCTATACGCGGGTTCCGGTCGGCCTCGCGGGACCCCTGAACATTCGCACCCCTGACGGTGAAACCTTCAAAACATGTGCACCCATGGCCACGACAGAGGCAGCGCTGATCGCCAGTTGCAGTCGGGGATGCAAAGCGCTGAATGCCAGTGGCGGGGTGGAGTATATCTTTGGGAGGGAAGGTATGTCGCGGGGCCCCGCGTTTCTGTTCGCGAATCCCCGCGAGGCCCAGGATTTTATTATGATTCTCTTCTATGTGGAGAATATCCTCTCTGAAGTGGCCGAGTCGACTAGTAACCACCTGAAGCTGGTGAGCATCACGCCGCACCTGATTGGGTGCTACGCCCATGTGGTGTTCAACTACACTTGCGGCGATGCGGCGGGCCAGAACATGGTCAGCATCGCCACGCAGCGGTGCTGTGTCTGGCTGATGGAGACGTACGCAGCGCAGTACAAAATCAAGCGCTTCTACGTCGACGGGCAGATGAGCTCGGAGAAGAAGCCCTCGTGGGGCAACGTGGTAACCCCGCGCGGCGTCGAGGTCACGGCGTGGGCGTGCCTACCGGACGAAACCTGCCAGGAGGTTCTGGGCTGCTCCGTGGCCGACCTGCATGACATGCTGCACATGGCTCAAGACGGATGCATCCGCAATGGAATCCACGGGAGCAACATTGACACCGTCAACGTGTTGACCAGCGTGTTCATCGCCACGGGCCAGGATGCCGCGAGTGTCGCGGATGCCTCGTGGAGCCACGGTAGCTCGTTCTACGACCGAGCCAGGAACAGCATCACCGTCAGCATGTACTTTCCCTCCATCCCCGTGGGTGTCGTCGGTGGAGGCACGGTATACGACACGCAGCGCGAAGCTCTAGAGATCATGCAGTGTGCCGGACCAAAGAAGAAGAGACAGTTCGCGGGGTTTCTGGTCTGCTTCGCGTTAGGGCTGGAGCTCAGCACTGCTGCGTTGGTTGTCACAGACACGTTCACGCACGCCCATCAAAAATTACGAAAGGGTGAGTCGGCCAAGCTGTGATATGGTTAGGGATATTCCTCCTGTTGAAGTCAAAGTCATTATAATCCATGCGATGGTCGAGGCATCGATGTGGCCATTGCTTCCAAATATAGTGTGAGACATTTGTCCATGCGAAAGAAAGACTGCGTTCCCAAGGTGTTCACAGCTGGTCAATCCTCACCGCTCATACCAATGTATAGCACATCACTGGAATAATCATGTTGAAAAAGCTCCAAGACGAGTGAGCGAGTAAAAACTCAGCAATTGCACTCCTATGCTGCGCTGGAGTGTATCTTCTACCCAGAGATACCCAACAACGGACGACCGGAAAATCAAGCCTCTTTTTTTCTTCTGTATTTTTGGATAAAGGTGCACTGAAAAAATCAAATAGCATTTCAGAGCAAATGCGCTCTTTCCTTAAACTTCCCAGTATGCCTTCCAGAAATCAAGAACAAACTCTCCACCTTCTGCTAATAGCTTTTGGAAATCGGCACTAGCCCCTATCTGACCAAGCACTGAGAGGACATATCCTACAATCAAAGTTCGCATGGCATCACCGGGCAAAGTATTTTGGTATAGCAGTTGAATCGGTTCCACCAAATCGATGACATTGTGTTTGCATAGGGTGAACTGCTTCAATGTGGCTGCCAGCTTATATTTGACCAACTCCTTGAGTTGGAGGACCCCATACCTGTCAGCCAAGATATAGAGCTCCACATGCCCCACAAAGACATCCGTAAAGTCATCGTGAGGTTGCGAATTTCCCTTGGGAGCATACTTGTTTACTCTGATGTCATCGTGCCAGTGCTGTTCCTTGAGCTTGTCAAAATCAAACAAGTCACGTCGCAACCGCAATCCCTTTGCATTCTTGCGCGGTAGAATGTAACTGGCAAATATTGCTGGCTTGGAGTCTTCCACTGGTGGCTCTTGAGGGCGCCCAAAAACTGCTTGTATTAAAGTCAGCTTCTCGTCGTTCCCGAGCCTATCGGACTTCTTGTCCTGGAACAAATGAAGAAGGACCAATCACACACCATGAAAGGGTCCTTGGAAATCCGGCGGTGGTGGGAAGTCGGCTCGAGCCGTAGGTTCGGCTGGCATAAACATGAGCTCATCATCCGACGGTTCTGGAGACTTCGATACTGGAACGCTCGGAGGCTCTACCTCTCTGTGCGAACATGGTGGTGGAGTATAGTCGCGCGCATACGCATATTCGCACAGACGCAGGAAGGTGGCTTCCTCAGTAACCTCCGACCAGTCAACGCGACGAGTTTTGGCTTCGATCATCTCGCCATTCATCAGTTTGTCAAGTGTGGTTGATAGGCTAGCCAGGGCTCTGGAATGCACCGTGATCTCCTTCTTTGCTCTGCCAACGATGAAGGTAAAGAGTGGGGATGAGATGATTCTGCTTCTCGTGAGCTAGATGTGGTTGATTCCGGAACTCTCACCATCGGGTACTTACTCGCCGAATTCGGTGTCCATCGTTAGATTTTATACTGACAAAAAGATGAGTCTGTTGGCGAGTAGGATGAAGAAGTCGGTCGGAGGTGTTGAAGGATTAGTATAGCTGAGTATGCAATTCTTAAACACGGGTGAGCGGTCTTTTTATCGAGAGTGACTGGCTGCCACGTCACTACAGGGATGCAGGGGTGTACGCTGGCTTCAAGGCTCTTGAGAGCAAGTAGCCGAGAATTGGAAGCCAACATCCGCGCCGCTAACTCATGTCCGTCTATTGGATGAGAAGACATGAGGACTTCTAATCTCCTCCAAGAAAAAGGATGTTAGACGCCGAGATGCTCCGTAGTCTCCCATCGAGGTGTCAACTGGGTGAGACTACGAAGTGGTAGGTAAGAGGTCAAGTAAATACCATGTGGCGGGCTTAGTTTGGCATGAAAGCTGGTTCGTCATTGGCTACCCTTTCCAAGTAGCGCAATGTATTAGAGAAAAGAAAGCATCGAGAGAGAAAGCAAGACGGCAAGCCAGGATCAAAGAAAGAAAGCTAAAGAAGTTTTATTTCACTGGGTATGCTTAGGATGTTTTAGATCAATTTATGGATTGAGAAAAGCGAGATATCTTGAGATGCGTTAAGCGCCGGGTTAGCGACAACCCCGCCTGGCCATTCGGAGTACAACTCACCAAAATTAAGTGAGGTTCAAACATCATAGAGTATAGAAGGTATCTCCCAAATCATAATAAGACTGGTAGAATAAGTCAGGGTAATTGATCCAAAACTATACAAACCATTTCTGTCTGATGAATTTTGAACAATTTGTGAGACTCACTGCGAGTTGTGACTTGCGTGGCCAGGGAGAGTAAGTAAATGACCAGCATGCATAACTAGTGCCTTGACGCCTTTTTTCCCTTTGAACAAACTATATTTAGTGATTCTCTTGACAGACTAAGCACGGCAAAAGCTCGACTACGGGACTACTGTCATTTCTCTCGATCTGGGCTGCTGAAGGCTATTATGAATCTGATTTACCACATATCTCACTAAACGTCCACTGGAAGACCAAGAGTTAAGTTCATCAAGGTGAAGCTCTGGGGCTGATCGAACAAATAATATCATCATCCATTGTTCGTGATTCTAACATGGTAACAACTCTTGGGTCGGCTTGATTGTACATTTTCACTTTTTCCTTGAGAGAGCGTGTCCGCGTGTAGACAGAACCATGGCTGGCTAAGCTTAGACAGGGATACAATGGTAGTATACAATAAGTCTCTGCGCGATCACTACCAATGGGTAGCCTTGACATCATTGATCATATATTTTAAGAAGACAGCCCGATCCTTTGAAGTTTCGTAAGAAACGCATATATATTGTCCGTGGACGTCATGGACCCCGTAAGCTCCTCACCCCGGTTCTAGACATAGGATCCATC
Organism: Aspergillus aculeatus ATCC 16872; assembly: GCF_001890905.1. Lineage (NCBI taxonomy): Eukaryota > Fungi > Ascomycota > Eurotiomycetes > Eurotiales > Aspergillaceae > Aspergillus > Aspergillus aculeatus. The sequence continues at coordinate 185,514 of NW_017962985.1, forward strand.
TTCAGCACAGCCATGGGATATTCTCTTGACTGTCAATCATCTAAACAAATAGCTGTAAACAATATCAAATTTAGATATAAATAATTAAGCAATAAAATAAGATGTTTACTTTTTTTTACTACTTTTATTACAATATATTAGCAACTAAAGAAAATTTTCATATAATAAATTCCTTTACAGCTGAAAAATTATTTAAATAAATAGTTATTAAACATAAATAATAATAATAATAATATATACAACTAACAGCTGCCGGTATATAACAGCTAATAGTACCCAGAATCCAATACTCTTATTCTTTATATGAACTAAAACAGTAATACTTCGGAGTGGATTTACATATAATTTTCAGTATTGGCATTAAAGGTGATCTCTTTAAAGTCTAAGATACCGCGTATATGCCTAATCAACCAGCTTGGTTTCTGCTCAATATCGATTCATGCATAATGGTTATTGATATACTGTACATGAGACCGAGAATATGCATTTGCGGCCGCGAATGGGCTTGGCAGGATTGCAATGCTCGCTTGTTTTAGAAAAAGCGCAATTTCTGAAAAGAGCCTGGAATTGCAACTCCGGTAATCCAGCTGTTCAGGTTTAAACTCGAAAGTTACAAGTGTCCACCATGGTATAAGATAAGCGCATCCACCAACCCGGTTCCTCAGCGCTGATTTGGTTTGACCCGATGGACCTAAGCTAGTTGACCATACTAGTCGATACTTGAGTTGTTTGTGTAGAATACGGAAACGAGTTTGGATCTGGATCCATATACTTCAATCTGGTGTGGCGTTTCTGCAGTACAGCGCCAACCGAAAGGTATGCTTATGCCCAGTGAGATAGCTACCTCACATCAATTGGTTTTATGTTTTCTCATCCTAGAGGACCCGGTAGTTAACGTGACGTGGATTCGGGGAAATCAACTCGTCATAGGGTCTTCATTCTTATATACAAACTGGGTGCAGGAAAAGTAGGAGCTGAAGAGCCCTCGTTGACCTGATCCCGTGACTGAGAGAAGGCTGAAACCACCAATGAGCTTACATGGAGATCGCCTATTTTGAATATAGGAATAAGAAATTGACAAAGGGTACAGGACCGCATGCTTCTTGCTCCTCGACGTAGGGGAGACGCGGGACCTAATCGAAAGCACTTTTATTGACGCAGCTTGGCCAAAAGACGAGAAATGCTTGACAAGTAGAAGGACAGTAAAATCAACGCCTCACTCCCTTGGGTAGCCCTTTCCATTGTCCGCAGTCTGGAAGAAAAATCAATATTACCTTAGCCCTAGCCCTAGCCCGCATATCTCCAACAGTGGCTTCCTAATCACTGGCGTCCGGACAAACCACTGCATTGCACTGGGTGCTGGTGGGATCAACAAACTTAACGACCTTGGCATGGAAGACAAGCGAGAATTGTCCGCCATTGTTGCATGTGTAACTGGCCGACCAGCCGCCACCCGCAACTGGTGCGAGACAGCCCGAGTTCTTGGTAAATTTGCCAGGCACACAAGCATCCCCATCTTTCGGGGGCGTGGTATGCTTCAAGTCGATGCCTCCACAAATCACATCCGCATGGGCTTCAGTGAGCCCATAGTCAGAATTGACGTTGTAAACCCAGCTGACGGTATTTCCACTGATAGTGACAATCACACTACCGATATTGGTGGTTTGACCGAGGATGAGTGGAGCGGTGAAGCCGCTCGTCACTTTTGGGAAATACCAGCCCCAGTGGCCACACCCAATAGGAGGGGCGTTCAGAGCATTTGCCGATTGAGCGTAAGCGCTACCGGCAGCACAGGGCTTCTTCGACACCACCGGCACAGGGCAGCAGCACTGTGTCTGGCAAGTAGTTGTGTCCTCACATGAGAAGGTGACAAGGACGGATTGGAAGAAGTTGCCTGTGCCAGTCAATGGTCCTGGCTGAATTGTGCACGTGTTTCCGGCAATGTCGAGCAACAAGCCGACGTACACGGACGAGTGGCACAGGTCAGTAGGTGGCGGAGTAATCTGTGATTCTATGTAGCTAAAGGGCACAAAGCACTGCATAGTGGATGGCGTTGGCTGGGTGCACCAAGTCGGATTATCATGGGTAACACCGTAATGCCCGGGATCGGTGCTAATTGGAGTACCGCTAACAGCCAAGTGGTAGAAGGGGCTCGTGAGTGGGATTGGCACACCATTACTATCGAGGATGGGTCCACCTGTCACCTTGAGACAGTCCTGATCTTTGTACTGCGGGTCTGCACTGAAAAGGGGGAAGGTGTTGCATTTAACAATTTCAAGGTTTGCGGTAGACTGATCCAGGCTGTCGGTGCCAGGGTCATACTTGGTTCCACACTGTACGCCGAAGCTGCCCGGGGTCAACTTTGTCACCGTGCTGGTGACCTGTTTCTCACAACACTGGACCGAAGAAGGGCAAGCTGCGTCACGAGTAAACAGCCCCCGGTGCGATGCTCGCTTCCTAGTGAGAGCTCCCGGGATCGGGAAGCCAGCAGCGGCACAGCACTGCACGGCATTCCCATCTTTAGTGCAGGTGTCGAGTGCTTGAACAACGACAGCAGCAAATAAAATCAAAAGGTTGGTATAGAGCAGAGCTTTGTTGCAGTGCATCTTGAAGGTACTTTAACGGTGCTGGACACGTTTGCAAAGAGAGTTAATTCATAGGGACCTCAATTTCTGACCTGGTGTCAGTTCTTCTCATATCACAATAAGCTGAAGGGCATGGTGGTTAATAAATACGGTCCATGGAGGAAATCCGGTACAGTATGGAAATCGCGTTTCTCTCTGAAATTCAAGCTCCGCCAGATAGGTTCATGACCTCACGAATTTCACAATTTGTTCGTAGTAGGAAGGAAATAAAGGTCAGCGAGTGTGTAGCGGCGAGAGTTCGCTGATCTAGACCACGATGTAGCTAGAAAAGAAGTGGTAAGCTCTACTCGTATAAGCTTATACAACGGTTGGTTCAGGAAAAGCTCCAACTATTGAAGCTGGCTTGTCTTAATTTCTTTGTCCGTTTTCTGGGCGAATTTAAACTCTATTTTAGGTTTCAATAAGCTGACGGATTGCCCCTTCCCGCCTTTGAGCTAAAAGCAGCAAGCAATATCATCCCCACCCATGGTTCGTGATCCCCCGTATTGCGTCCAGCAAGAAGTACGAGGTCTGCCAACACATCATATGAAACCCAGTGTTATACCGCCCATCCTGGGATGTCCATATAGAGATCTCTGCAAGAGCATGTGAGCCATGCACCAATCGTTGTTATGATCAAATCCATGGCCATGAAAGTGGTTCAACAAAGAAACAATAAGACCCACGATGGCTTCTGATCCTTCAATCATTAGTATTATCCTCAGCACCTCCACCTTCCTTGGTTCATGATTGTAAGCCAAATTCAGACATCTTCTCGGCCGGGGAAGCGTCGACTTCCACTGGCCTACCTGTCTCTGGTGTTCTGTCGTGCGAATTGTTTTGTTAGGCAAAGTGAACTTATATTCAAGCGATGGAAGAGAGTTGAGATGTACTGGGGTAATAATCAGAGTCTGAATCTGGATCTAGTGATATGTTCGCAGCTAGTTTGTCATTGCGTGGGCACTAATCGATATAGAAATAGCCGCCCCATCAGGACCAGATCTTTTGAGCACGTAGAAAACCATTAATTTGCCAGTTCTCGCTCGAGAATAGAGCATTCTCCCGGGTGCAGATGGGCTGGAAAAATGGTACAGACACTTTCCCATGAGAAGGGACATGTTTCGGTCAACGACATTAATCGTGACCCGGGGTCCTTGAAGGTGTGGTTGCTCAACGACTTACCCATACCGAGGAGACGCGCTTTCAGGCGTGCTCGTGAGCCTGGCGAATCACTCGCTAGCTCAGTCCTCATAAGCCTGGGGCGATTCGATGGCCATTCATATGTAGATTGATGATTGGCTAGGTTCGAGTATCCCGCTTCATGTTAGCGGCCATGATCAACCGAGAATGCTGCCCCGTTGTGTGTGGTATTTCTTGCCCTATCAGACCACGGTCTGAAAACAAACTCTCCCTTACATAATCTAGTCTCTAGTTCAATCCTTTCACTGCGTGATGATGGAGTAGTCTTTCCATCTGTATCAAAGAAGAATAAGAATTGAATGAGCCACAAGATTGAGCTTTCTGTCCTCAACATTTGACGATAGGTAACTTAATACCTCGGTTTTCCCTAGACAGAGGTCAAAGACGGAGAACCTAGGCGAGATTCTCTGACCTTTCCCAAACTCCGATATGGTACCTACTTATCGTTTTCAGTCCCACCCGAAGTACAACAATCATATTTCGAATGCTCGTACGAAATCACTGCAGTACTCCGGAAATACCGCCCTGATATTTCCGGTATAGGTTATCGTAGGGGTAGCCTGATCGCCCTCACCGCCGTGCTTCATAGCCAGCCTTTTAGATAGCTAAAATCACTCTGAGGGACGAAAAGTGATGAGTTAATCCAGTTAAGTACAAAATCCCAAACTTAAGAAGAAAAGAAAAAAGAAAGAATAAGATAATTCTTTACCATACTGAACCAGATATAGTTTTACTAGCCTTTTTACTAGGTAGCTATTTAGTGATAGCTGAAAGAATAATTAATCCAATAGTAGTATTCAACATAGTCGTTAATATAAGAATAATGTGAAATCTTGATTCATTGTATCTATTCAAAATATTCAAGTCTATTTATTGAGATTCACTGAGAAAACTATCTCTGATAATAATAGTTGATGTAATCATTGTGGAAGAGTTGTGAAATCAGCACATGTTAAAGAACCTTTTAACTTATTTATATATGCCCATGACTGCAGATCTCTATAGGGGATATTAAGCAACTTATGTGAATGCCACAACTTGGGGGCATAGCTACGTTATGAATGGGTCAGATCGAATGCCTCGGTGATGATATGAATTCTCTTCGAGAGTCAGTCCTTTAGGGTGGACGTGGAATAGTTATATATCACTTCTGATACCGCTTTCAATCCCAATCCAGAACGCCCGTTCTTTCCGAGACAAAGGGGCTATCACACGACTCTCGTCCGTGAAAGGAGAGAGGCCGGAAGGACCGATTGCATATAGATTCCCGATGTCATGGGCACGAAAGTTCGACGTTTTCCAGGTGTGGCCATTGTTTGCCATCCGATCTATGAGTTTCGGTGGTACACTTCGTGACTCGAAAGCTCCTCCTTTGTTACAAGTCGCGGCGGACGTATCACAAACAAAAGTCAACAGAAAAATTCAAGCGAATTCACGAGCTCCCCCCACGGAAGGCGAAGTAAGTGGGAAAATGGAATGGAGGATGGTACGGGAATAATAGAGACGACGACGAAGAGACGGCGGAGGAGGAGGAGGAGGGCCGTAACTAGTTCGTATGTACCTACCACCGGTCGTCGAGACTCTAAACCAACAAAGCCAAGTAGTCTGGACAGGCTTGGTCGTGCCCGTGTTCCTTGACCGGTTATCTCAAGATAATAGGCCCAGATGCGGAAGTGTTGCCATTATGACTTAAGACTCATACTGCCCCGCGATAGTCAGGTACTAAAGAACTCATGAGACGGACACAACTGCGATACTCAAGCTGCACGAATAAGACGTGCTTGTGAAGCAGAAGAGTCTAAGCGGCCTCTTTATTCGCGCCTGCAACGGACGTCATAATCACCTTCAAGAGGCGCAGCATGACAACCCCGCGCATTCGGCCGAGCTATATAGTAATTAGCTCATACGAGCTCCGCAGCGACCATCCATCGGCCCAGTTCTGCAAATCAACCGGTATCCCGGGTTCTGGCATTCAGATTACCGCGGTAGCCGCGCCTGATAGCATGAATGTATGGGCCGCCAAGAATTCCTCGCTTAACAATCACACTCTACCTTGGATGTGGTCGATAGCTGCGTCTAGCTTACCACGCAATCAAGATTTGATTTGCCAACAGAAAATGCTGAGGAAAACGTACGAATAAAACGACTTAATATAACTTAAGGTTTATGCATAGACCAGAGAGCCTAGATAAGACCGCCTCTGGTCAAATCTATAACCTATAATGCCTATTAGCTATTTTATTTGTATATTTGTTAGCATAAAAGATAAGCTGTTGTATAGTATAAGCATCTCAATAACTATAAATAATCAGATACAACATAATAGATATCAGGCGGTTAAGATAATCGGAGTTTAGGGCTCTGTTATCGACGCGGCTCCAAGGACCGTTCGGCTTCTCTGAAAAAGCCAAATACAGGTAAGATATATCTAGACTGGATAACAGCGCTTTACACTATATAATTGATCTAGGCATTTTCACACCCAGCAGCTTGCTCTTATTATACCACCGCATGAATTTGTTAGTTGATCTGCGTCGCTTATCCTGCTCTTCGAACCCAAGCCGCTCAATTGACAGGAGCTATGAACTCTACAAGATCCCTTCAGTAATATCTCTCAGATTCTCAATTCTGAGCTAGCCTATGCTAGTCCAATAAGCCTAATAGTCCTCTAAGTCTCGCTATTCGGTGTCTAAACTAAGTAGTATACAGATTACTGCTAGTTATCTAACCCGTTAAGTACAACATCAGGTTCTGCTGGCTGATTCTGGGATTATGAGGGCGGCTCTGGAAGTCTCTTCTCTTCTGTATAGACTGTTAAATCGTGCTCAATAACTATACTGATTGTTATCAGCATCCAAAACAGGCCTGGCTTCTTGTTTTGAAAACTGAGCTGTCAAAGCTTAAAAGTTCGATCGCAACAACTAAAGGGGCAAGGTCAAAATGAAAACACCATCGCTCCTCCGTCTCGGCTGGGTGTTGGGAGTGGCACTCGTCGTAGCTTGGAGCGTATCCGGTTTTCCGGCGCCTGCCGAGGCTGCGGGCACAACGCTCAACGACACGGTGACGGCCACCGGGCATCGGACCAAGACATTCACGTGGACAATCAAGAAGGTGGCTGACCCAACTACACTCAATCTGGTCCAGGGTGATAGCGGCAGCGGCACCGTGACCTACACGGTGACGCTGACCAAGGACGATGGCACTGACCGCACGTTGGTTTGACGGAAAGGTCTACATCACCAACGGTGGCGGTGTGGCAACTGAGAGCCTCATGTCGACCCTGAAGGTGACGCAGCCGCCGTCCTCTGCGACCATAGTGAATCCGCAGCAGCTTGATGTGTGGGCTAAATCGGTCCTGGCTGCTGGGGAAAGCTACTGCTACCCCTATAGCATCGAAATTCCGGACGCCAACAGCGGCACCTAAAAGGTGACTGCCGATACGATGATTATGAATCACTCCAGGCACTTAGGAACTGCGTTTGGGCCAGGTGCGTCCGCCACCACAATGATTCCAGCGACTGCGACGCTCGTGCACAGAACCGTTACCGTCTCGGACACCCTCGGAGGCTCTCTAGGGGGGTTCTCCGATGACGGGACGAAGACCTACACTCACCCTGTCAACTGTGGTAACGAGGGAAATAATCCATCATCGCCTCCATCACCTACGGTGACAACACGCCCGGGTCGACTGCTTCGGCGGCGGGGGCGGCGGCTTGCACACGGACGATCGGCTACTGAAACAATCACTCCGATGCCATCACCGGGCAGCCTCTCCAACGCTGTCAAAAGCCAAGAGAATAGCTGGGCCACCACGCTGGACAATTATAATATTGGCGTCACAGGCCCAGGCCATTGCCCCTGAACTGGAACAATCTAAAATGACAGGTCGTCTGCTATAAAATGGTCGAGAATGATTGGATTCGTGTTCCACCATTGGATGCGAGGAAAGGGAGGTATGTCGGATTCTATTATGTTCTATCATGTATGTGACTTTTGCTTGGGTACGAAGCCGTGTACCATAAGTTATTGACCTACTGAAATTCTATTAGCTGAACTGGTTGTATTCGCTTTTTACATGACATACTGTAACCTCACGATATAACGAATTGACTGGGGACAGCCTCTCTTGCTGTTCCTCCTATCGAGATATTCGTTATATTGATTAGGCGGAAAAGGCACACCATGTAACTGCAGCTGGTCTTCCGGTTCACACTGACTAAGTCCCTATTTAAGCATTGGTGCCTATTCAGTATAACCAATATTGTTTGTAGGGAGGAAGACAGTTGTACGAATGTAGTATGGCGAGACGGTGGTTGTACGTGGATGTACGTTGGATGGTGGGGTTCATGCAGGGAAACCCACCGAAACGAAGAGACGGGAAGAATGCCTGATCCGGCAGGTGTCGGCTGAGTCAGCCGCCACCAAAGAACCTTAAGGTCACGTGCATCATTGACTGGGGGAGTCCCTGGCCAATCACACCCCCCAAAGGGCATCCCGTGGCTTCTCTTCCTCAGTTCGCAATGGGCCCCATCAACAGCGTCATCACCATTACATGATGGGCCTGCTCCTGCTGCACCCCTTCGTCTTCTGACTACTCTAAACTCTCCCTTCATCCAACAATGCTTGCTCCTTTCACTACCTTCCTATTCCACTAACAATGGCAGACTTCACGAGCTCATCCTTTCGGGATACCGTTGACCCTGATCCCAGGCAGGCGAACATCCTGTCCCAACACCTCGACCCACAGTTCACCGCTTCGTTACAGGAAGAACTCGCCCCTCCCGATGCCCCCGACGAGCACAACTCCGGCGAGTCCGGCCCCGAGCCTCAGTCCTCCTTGCGACTCCAAGGCGGAGATATCCACCGGGACCTGTATCGCATCGACGCCCGCTCCAAGCAGGCCCGCCTCGACAAACGAGCCCTGACCTTCTCCCACCTCCCCCGCCAGAACGACGACACCGTCGAGGAGAGCGTCGCTGCACTCGAGCCGGGCAGCTTCCGACGCCACTTCCTGCAGAACAAGTACGGTCGCCTGAATGGACGCGGCGTGACGGCCTCCTTCCTCGATTTTCTGGACAACTACGGTAACTTCGCGGGCGAGGACTTGGTCGATACAGACGAGGAGGAATCGGCGATCGCGGAGGAAGAAGAGCGGGAGGCCCATGAGCGGAGCCCGTTGCTGCGGCGCAGGAAGAGCGCCCGCGTCAGTCGGCCCGGGGATGCGTCCAATGTGAAGACCTTCTTCACGCTGCTCAAGGCCTTCGTGGGCACGGGCATCATCTTCCTCCCCAAGGCCTTCCGCAACGGAGGAATCCTGTTCTCATCCATCACGCTTGTCACGGTATCGCTGATCAGTACCCTGTGCTTTCATCTGTTGCTGGAGTGTCGCAGACGGTACGGGGGAGGTTACGGTGATATTGGGGAGCAGATTGCCGGCCCACGCGCGCGGTCGCTGATTCTGTCATCGATCGCCATCTCACAGTTCGGGTTCGTGTGCGCGTGCATCATCTTCACGGCGGAGAATATCCACTCGTTCATGGCAGCGGTGAGCTCCGCGCCGCCCGAGGCGCTGACCACGGGGGCTTTGATCGGGCTGCAGCTGGTGGTGTTGATCCCGATGGCGTTGATCCGGAACATCTCCAAACTGGGGCCCGTGGCGCTACTGGCGGACGTGTTCATCCTGATGGGACTCAGCTACATCTACTGCTACGACATCGCGAGCCTGGCCTCGCGCGGTGTGGCGTCGACGGTGGAGCTGTTCAACCGGCAGTCGTTCACGCTGACCATCGGGTCGTGCATCTTCACCTTCGAGGGCATCGGGCTGATCCTCCCGATCCAGTCGTCCATGAAACACCCGGAGCACTTCGACCGGCTCCTCTACCTGGTGATGGGGATCATCACCGTCCTCTTCACGGCGGTCGGGGCGCTCTCGTACGCGACCTTCGGCGCGGACACCAAGACGGAGATCATCAGCAACTTCCCGCAGGGCGACCGGTTCGTCAACGCGCTGCAGCTGATCTACTCGCTGGCCATCCTGATCAGCACGCCGATCCAGCTGTTCCCGGCCGTGCGCATCCTGGAGGGCAAGCTGTTCGGCCAGGGATCGGGCAAGCGGGACCCGATGATCAAGTGGAAGAAGAACGTGTTCCGGACGGTGGCCGTGCTGGGCTGCGGGGTGCTGTCCGCCGTGGGCGCCGGGGACCTGGACAAGTTTGTTTCGTTGATTGGCTCGTTCGCCTGCGTGCCGCTGGTGTACATCTACCCGGCGTATCTGCACTACAAGGGGTTGGCGCAGTCGCCGTGGGCCAAGCGCGGCGACATTGCGATGGTGGTGCTGGGGTTTGGATTTATGATTTATACGACGTCTGCGACGGTGTCAGTCTGGGTGGGGAGTTCTTAGCTTTGCTTTCTGTTGTGTATTCGGTTGTGCATTCTGTGTGGTGACCAGCATTGGACATTACGGTGGTTGCATGTATTGCTTTATGTCAGTTGGGGACGACCAGCATGTGGGATGGGTTGCTGTGATGCATTATGAGTTTACGCCATGTATTTGTGCGAGTGCATGTTGCTTGGGGAAGGGCGTGTGGTTGCATGCTAATGATTTAGGGTGTTTGCCGTTGCATTAATGTGATACAGGATAGAGATGGACAGGTGGACTGGGCGACTGGTCTACGGAAATCATCCGATAAATAGGTGGGGTGGTTGTCTTTGCTTATGGCTTAATGCATTGATGTGCGTTTGTAGATGTTCACTTTGGATTCGTACACTGACACTGCAATATACGGATGTGACTGTCCAGCACAGCTAAGCTTAACAAAGTAGACAGCTGCACGATGCAGTCAACCTTACAGCTCCCTTCCACCTACACATCAACCAAATGCCGATCCACAGCTCTTTATTGATATAGTATAGTATAGTTACAAACCACGCCACCCCTGACCACCTCCCCCCTCCTCAACCCCAGGCTACTTAAGGACACCCACTATCCGGATAATTACAACTATCCCCACTACCCCCGGTAATACTAACCCCCTCGAACGTGAAATTCTCACAGCTCCCATCCCCACAGAGAATATAATAATCCTTGCCGTCACTCATCGTGCCCGTGACATCCACAAACGTCACATTCTCAATCAAGACCCCATTCGTCGGCTCCCCGGTGGGCCCGCCATTCAAATAATCCTGCTGCACATCGATGCCGTAGTCCGTGATGCCGGAGAGGGTGATATTCTCGTACCGGATGTTGTACACCTCGCCGGTCTCCCCGGAGTTCGTCTTGATGCGGCACCCGTTCTCGGAGTCCACGACCTGCGAGTTGCTGAACGTCACCCCGTCGACCGTGTTGTCGGACTTGCCGCCGATGGAGCCGATGCTTAGGCCGTGGCCCCCGTAGCAGTACAGGTTGTCGACGAGGATGTTGGTGCCCGAGGTGATGGCGACGCAGTCGTCTTGGTTGTGCACCCAGCTGTTGGTTAGAGTCAGATCCGTCGAGGATTTGATGTCGAAGCCGTCGCTGTTGTGTGCGGCGGGGTCGTCGCCGCTCAGGCTGTTGGGCGAGTCGCCGGCGGTGTTGTTGAGGGTGATGCCGGTGAGGGTGAGGCCTTCGCTGGATTCGACGTCGAAGCAGTGCACGGGCCAGTTTTGGATGTAGAGGTTGCTGATTGTGCTGTTGTAGATTTTCTTGAGGACGATGAAGTGGTCGGGTCTTTTGGGGGTCAGCTTTTGGTTGAGGAGAGGTTAAGGGGCAGGCAGGCAGGCATACTTGTCTTGTCCGCCGTTGGAACCCTCGCCGTCCCAGTAGGCTTGGCCGTTACCGTCGATGACGTGGCCCTCCGCGCCCGTGATGGTCAGGTCCGTACCGGAGATCACGATGGGGTCGAAGTCGCTGTCGTAGGTGTCGCCGAAGGTCTGCGGAGTCGTTAGTCAGGTACTGGGAAAAGGGGAGGGGCGGCGTACGGTTTCACCGGCGAAGATCACGGCCGCGCCCGTCTGCAGCCCGGTCAGGTCGATCGTGCTGGACGCCGGGGCGCTGACGCCCGACAGCAGGATGTTGGAGCACGAGGCCACTGCCGACGAGATCGACGCGTACTCGGTCACCGTGCAGGTCGTGCCGCCGTTGCCGACGGCCGAGGTGGCCGCCACGGCGACCTCGGTGGTGACGGGGGCCAGCGTGGTGGATGCCGCTTGGCTGGTCGAGGCCACCTTCGAGGAGGTCTGGAAGGTGGAGGCGGCGGCGGCGGTCGTGGAGGTGGCGACGACGACGGGGGCTGTGGTGCTCTGCTGGGGGTTAGCTGATGCTGTCACGACATATGGAGATGACTCGTACCACACTGGTGGCGGCCGCGGCAGCCCCGGTGACAGTGCCCAGACAGCTGCAGGCGCTGGACAGGTGCTTGGTCTTGTAGTCACAGGCCGACAGGAAGGCGGCCGGCACGCCGGTCGTTTCGCTCACCGCGCTGGCGGTGAAGGTGGCGCAGAAGCTGGCTGCAGCCACGGAGGAAACAGAGTAGATGGAGGCACAAGCATGGTTTTCGGGGCTCTCACAGGCCAGCGCCAGAGGCGCCAGGGCCAAAAGGAGCGCACTGCGCTGCTGCATGGTAAAAGAATAAAAGAACGACTGAAAGAGTGAAAGTATAAGTTAACAGAAAGAAAGAAAAGAATGACTGGGTTGGTGATGACAGCAGAGGAGGTGTCGTCCACCGCGCATCTTAAGTATCATCGTGAGCAGCATGACAACCGGGAAATACGGATAGCTTAGCGCTGGTGGTGTTAAAGACCCGGACTGGTGGTTTCAGGATTCTCCGTGCCAAGGGGCGAGATGGAGAAACTCGACAACAAGCGTTAGCCAAGTTACTGAAGCTACGGTTGGCACTTGGCAGGGGAGGAGGTGAGTGTGACGAGGTTGTATGGATGTATGTGCATGGGTGCATGGTGTATGCACGGGCATCGATGGAGAGGGGGGGGAATGGGACCCAGTCAGAGCACAATTTTCATTGGTACGGTCGGCATTAGCCGAGCTCGAGACGAAATCCTCGCTGCAAAACCCCTGGTGTGGTTTCATCTTGAGGTTCGCTTAGTGTTTATTAGATTACTCCTTCTGCAGGGGTCGTTGAAATGCCCGATGGAGCCAAGATTCCGCCGCGTCATCCTCCAAGAACGGGCCAGGAACAGTCCAGCCAGCCCACGAGTCAGTTGACCACTACCCGAATAGCTCTTCCGTGTCAACCATCACTATCACACTCCTCAGGAACCAGAAACACCCAAGCTCGAGCCACTGTCCCCACCGGAGTCGAGCTCCTCCTGCAAAACCCTCAACTGGCAACTTCTAAGTTCTACGTAATCAGTTCGGACTTTAAAGCGAAAAGGTCGGCTTTAACAAGGGTACGGTGCGCGCTTGGAACTATTTAGCCGAGGAGCAACCGATTTTGCCCAGGGGAACAGACCAGCAACCAAACCCCAGGACATTCCACATCGTAGTGGACTACGCAATAGTGGTAGGCTGTATATGCCGGTTGGGTGATACCAATATATCCGACACTCTGATACGAACCTGGACGCGACCGACCCTTGGCAAAGGCGCCTGCACATCCCCCCAATCCCCAGATTCATTTCGATTCTTCGGCAGTTGAGTCCCCATTGGCCACGAACCCTACTCTAACCCCCGAGGTGATTAAGCATGGTCTGCTGTGTGGCTGTGTTGGCACCAAGTGGGGTCCGACACTTTCATCTCGGAATGTCGGGAATGAGTGGTATGGAACGCGCCCCAGTCGGAGGTCGGAGGGCGGCCAGCTTCGATACCGATGGCAGTTATGTAGAGCGCCAACCTACGGACCTGGCCTCTGGTTGTCTGATGGAGTCTGATTCTGGGTCAAAGAACTTCCTTGGGGCTATGACCGCGGCTCACTGCAGCTTTTGTCTTGTGTCTATCATGCGAAGATGAGAGAACATCAGAGGAGAATGCTTATCCCCAATTCGGTCCATTAGGGCTCACACTGTCAGGTGCGCGCGCCTCCGTGACCAGCGTATCACCCGGTGCTCGCAGATACTCGAGAACGCAGGTCGCAAGACCCCCGTGGCTTTGTGCAACTTCTCAACTATATGATTGACGGGTATGGTACCATTCTGTTCGCGGGGTCGGCAAACTTGCACCATGCCTCTGCACGAGACAGACACAGCTATTCAGCATGTCGGAAGAGATAGAGCAGCACAGCAGCCGCAGCAAGCGAACATCCATGCTTTCACACCACAGCCGGAATCAAGCGGTCTCGACCCTTGCAGGAATCAAACCCCGGATAAGGTTGTGGGACTTAGCAGACAGAGCTCAGTGCATGCTTACCCTCCTCGAGACACACTTTTGCCAATAGTCCGACCTGGGGAGTGCATACCCGACAGCGTCTGGCCTACTGACCGAGCACAGGTCCACAGAAAGTCCCAAATGACCAAGAACCATCGCCAGGACACTGAGCTCTCTTCCCCTATTACGTCCATCCCCAGCCTCAATCTTCGTCCAAAGACAGCCCCTTCGAAATTCAACACTACTTCACCACGGCCTTCGGAAAAGTAGCAATCGTCCTACAAAAACTACGCTCGCTGAGGTGGGATTGAGGTTGAAATTGAGAATGGACGGTGGAAGTGTTATGCGGTGAGAAGAATTTTAGGTTGCTGTCTTGAAGATCGGTTCGCCATGGACGGGTTCTATAGGCTTGAGCATGTTTCAAGCCATGGTGACGCGGACTTACTGGTAGGATATCTCAGGGGTCAATTATTAAGTGAGTTACCAGGTGGGGTAAATAATATGATTATAGTAGGTTGGGTACAGAACTGCAGACACAACGCCAGCTACCCTTGTCGGCACTTGCACCAGTGAAGTCAGGACTGATCAAACACCGACTCGATGACCTTCTCAACCCTATCCACTAGATCCTCTACCTCGGGGGCAGTGATGTTATATGCAGGAGCAATCAGAACCACATCACCCTGAGTCCCATCAACATTGCCGCTGCTGGGCAGGAGGGAAATGCAATGTTCATCCTGCAAGCCCGTCAAATGCACTGTCTGCGCAACCTGATCACCGACAGGGAAGGGTGTCTTTGTCTCTTTGTCCGTCACAAACTCGATCTACACCTCATTAGCAAGATTCAGCTATTAGGAACCATGGTAGAAAAGCAACTCACCCCCCAAAACAGTCCCCGACCGCGGACATCCCCCACATTCGGATGACATCCAATGCGCTCTGTCAGAAGTCTCCCCAAGTAGTCGCCCTGAACTCTGACATTGTCTAGCAGATTCTGTTCTTGAATCAGGGTCTGCACAGCATACGCAGCAGCACAAGCGATCGGGTGGCCCTGATACGTCTGGCTGTGCACAAACCCGCCAGTACCCTGGGTCAGCGCGTCCACCACCTTCTTGCCCACCAGCAGAGCCCCGATAGGCGCGTACCCGGCGCCCAGACCTTTGGCCACGGTCTGCAGATCCGGAACGACACCCTCCTGCTCCCATGCATGCAGAGTCCCCGAACGCCCCATTCCCGACATGACCTCGTCCATGATCAACAGGGCACCGTGGCGATCGCATACTGCCTTGATCGCTGGGAAGTAGCCCGGCACAGGGGGGGCGCAACCGAGAGTCTATTGCATCGGTCAGCACTTTAGTTCCTGGTCTAGTCAAAACATCACTTACAGCCCCGGTGATCGTCTCCGCGATAAAAGCGCAAACTGTGTCCGGCCCGACGGCCTGAAACTCCCTTTCCAACTCATCCGCCAACCGCTGAACATAGCTCTCGTCACTCTCCCCGGGTCTCTTGCCCCGGTACGGATAGCACGGCGACACATGCGAGACATTCTTGGCCAGGATGTCCTCATACACCGCTCTCCGGGCTTTATGGTACCCCGTCGCGAGCGCCCCCAGAGTGTTGCCGTGGTAGGACTGCCTCCGCGCGATGAACCGGGTCCGCTGGGGCTGCCCACGTTCGACATGGTACTGCCGTGCGATTTTGAGGGATGCTTCAATGGCTTCCGTACCTGTATTGTCTCACCTTAGCTTAGTTGATAGATTATGAAGGGCAAGTCTACTGGAACTAACGATGAAGGTCTTGGTCATCTCTTCATTGGTGGACTCGGTGAGAAAGGTTGCGATCCGCTCGGCAGCCGGAGTGGTGAAGAAGGGCGAGTAGCAGTACGCCACTTCGTCTAGTTGCTGTGTGATGGCGCTCTTGATGGTCGGGTGGTTGTGGCCGACGGCGGCGACGGCGGCACCGCCTGTCGCGTCGAAGATCTCCCGGCCATCTTCGGTGATGAGGTAGTGGCCGCGGCTGGAGATGACTTTGGACGGGGGAGAGTTGATCTTTGCGTAGAGAACTGAGGAGGGGGTAGCAATAGAGGACTGGGGGCGTAGAGAGGTTAGTGGATGGCGGATCTTGGTGAGGGAACTTCGAGCTTGCACGCTGATCATGATTGCGTGCGGTCTGTACAATTGTTGTGTTGAGCTTTGTATATGTGTGTCCGCGTAGTGTCTATAATCAGTGTAGAGCTGAACGGGTGGTTATGACCGCCGTTGAGGCCTGTGCCGGGATCAAGGAGTGTATATTGCAGAAGCTGGAGCTTTTCAGTGGCCAAGGGGCTCGGTGGGAACAACAAATGGGAGGATGCTTAAACGCCGTTGCACTGCATATCAACTCCGACGATAAGACTGCGGGGATGATCTGGTGAACCTGATCTGGAAGGTGCATAGTGACTAAGCTGATACGTGGCCTTGCAGGAAGGAACAACTCGATAGGCACATTCTGCGTAGGGTTGATTGAGTTCTATCACAGCCAAGAATAGTATCCACTGGGTGTAGTTGCTAGGTTCTGACTATACGGTACTGTTGCTGTCCATGTACTGCTAGCATGCTTGTCTTATCGTTAATAGCAAACGCAAACACCCAAACCCCGCGTGGACTAACCCAAAATAGAAGCTTGTTGGAGAACTGGAAGTGACGGGGGATGCCTTCGTCCGCTTCCAACCGGGTCAACACTCTTTACTGCCCTTCACTGCCTGGCATAGCATCTATCATCAGTTACCCTCCTCCCAGTAGCCGTCGAGAGTGATGCTGCTTGAAAAGATACCTCTGGACAAGATCCTGATCACGCCACGCCAAGACCCGACCCCACCATACTGTCTCCGTAGCCATCGTGGCTGAGAACAACAGATTGATAGCAGAACATACACACGATCAACTCAATCCAGTCCGCGATCACCATGTCACAAGAGGAATACTTCGATCTCGGGACCTACCACCGCCCTGTCACCAGTGCCTCCTCCACCAGCCAAAAATGGTTCAACCGCGGTCTCATCTGGATGTACGCCTTCAACCATGAAGAATCCGCCCGGTGCTTCGAGCGAGCCATTGCCTCCGACGAGACCTGCGCCATGGCCTACTGGGGCCTGGCCTATGCCATCGGCGCCAACTACAACAAGCCCTGGAGCTACTTCGACGAGGTAGAACTAGCCACCGTCGTCCGACGCGGACACGCCGCCGCGAAGACCGCCGAATCCCACGCTCCCAACGTATCAGCCGTCGAAGCCGCACTTATCAAGGCAATCCAGTCACGATACCCTGAAGAAACCCCCACCAAGCCATTTTCCGCTTGGAACGAGGACTTCGCCCAAGCCATGGAGGCAGTATACCGCGAATTCCCCGATGATCTCGACGTCATCACCGCCTACGCGGACGCGCTCATGAACCTGCACCCATGGGACCTCTGGGACCTGCGAACCGGCGCACCCAGCGAGGGGGCACCCACCCTCCAGATCAAAGCCCTTCTCGACCGCGCATTAGCCCTCCCCACTGCCCTGCAACACCCGGGGCTCCTCCACCTCTACATCCACCTGATGGAGATGTCCCCCGAGCCCGAATCCGCCCTCCCCATCGCCGACCACCTGCGCGGCCTGGTCCCCGACGGCGGGCACCTGCACCACATGCCCACGCACCTGGACCTCCTCTGCGGCCACTACACCCGCGCCATCACCTGGAACAGCGCGGCCATCGCCGCCGACGAGCGGTACCACCAACACTCGGGCGCCGTGAACTTCTACACCCTATACCGCTCACACAACTACCACTTCCGCATCTACGCCGCCATGTTCGCGGGGCAGTCCGCAATCGCCCTCACCACGGCTTCCCAACTCGAGACCTCAATCCCAGAATCCCTCCTCCAGATCCAATCCCCCCCAATGGCCGACTGGCTCGAAGCCTTCCTCTCCGTGCGGGTGCACGTGCTCATCCGGTTCGGCAAATGGGCCGACATCCTCGCCCTGGCCCTCCCGCCCAACCCAACCCTCTACACCATGACAACAGCCATAACGCACTACGCAAAGGGCATTGCCCACGCCGCAACGGGGGACACCAATGCCTCCCGCGCGGAGCGCACGCGCTTCCACGCCGCCGTATCCCGCGTCCAGCCGTCGCGCGCCCTCTTCAACAACAAATGCACCGATATCCTCGCCATCGCCGCCGCCATGCTGGACGGCGAGCTCGCCTACCGCGAGGGCGACTTCGAGGCGGCCTTCGCGGCCCTCCGCACCGCCATCGAGCTCGAGGATAACCTCCCGTACGATGAACCGTGGGGCTGGATGCAGCCGACGCGCCACGCGTACGGGGCGCTGCTGATGGAGCAAGGGCGCTTGGAGAAGGCGCTGGCGGTGTACGAGGCGGATCTGGGGATGACGGATGCATTGCCGCGGGCGTTGCGGCATCCCGGGAATGTCTGGGCGTTGCATGGGGTGCATGAGTGTTTTGTACGGTTGGGGAAGGTAGAGGAGGCGAGGGGGGTGGAGGGGAGGATGCGCGAGGCTGTGGCCGGGGCGGATGTGCCGGTGCGGGCGTCTTGTTTTTGTCGGTTGGAGGTGGGGGTGGATGAGGGGGGAGGTGGGAAGGAATGTGGTGGGTGTAAGTAGTTTGTGGTTGTTTGATGTTGTGATGGGACTTTGGATGAGATTTATACGGCATTTTCGATGCGAATGGGGGAGAAGGAGGGGAAAGAGGGGGGGGGTGCAGGAGGGTGTATACCACGGAGCTATATCAACTGAAGGTGCTCTTATTCCATACAACTCACAAGCTGTACAGTTTTGACCAATATGATAAACAACCCTACCATTCACAGATTTACCTCACAATCACTATCCATCTCATCCAACAGCATGACACCTGCATCTTCATCGTTCAGCACGCGCAGGCTTACCCTCGTATACCGCCAGCCACGCCACGAACCAAGCTGCCGCACTTGCTACACCGTGCCCACCCCCGTGCACCATCACTTCTACAATCTCCACAGCAAAAACCCACACTACGCAACCAAGAAGGCACCAAATCAAGTCCCGCCAAGCCAATAAAATTATTATGTCCGTAAATAAATGCCAAGACCGACCAACAAAAGCAAGTCGATCGAAGCACACATATGAGACGAGAACAGATTTTCATCCCCTTTAACACGTCCCCTTACAAGCTAGTTCGCCGAACCTGGGGCAAGGATTTAAGCCTCCTCCTCATAGATCTCATCGCCCTCACCCTCGTACTGCTCGACGCCCTCGCCGTCGGAGATGGACGCATCCTGGTACTGCTGGTACTCGGACATCAGGTCGTTCATGTTGCTCTCGGCCTCGGTGAACTCCATCTCGTCCATGCCCTCGCCGGTGTACCAGTGCAAGAAGGCCTTGCGGCGGAACATGGCAGTGAACTGGGTGGCGACACGGTGGAACAGCTCCTGCACGGAGGTCGAGTTACCCACAAAGGTGGCCGCCATCTTGAGGTTCTTGGGCGGCACCGAGCACAGCGCCGTCTGCACGTTGTTGGGGATCCACTCCACGAAGTAGGTCGAGTTCTTGTTCTGCACGTTGCGGACTTGGTCCTCCACTTCCTTCATGGAGACCTTACCGCGGCTGTTTTGGGGGGGGTGGGGATTAGCATTGTTGGGTGGTCGAGAGATTAAGGAAATGATGAAGCGGGGGGAGACATACAACAAAGTCGAACAGGTCAGGAAGCGACCGTTCTGGAAGTTGGCGTTGGTCATCATGTTGCGGGGATCAAACATCTGCTGGGTGAGCTCGGGGACGGTCACGGCGCGGAAGGAGTGGGCGCCGCGGCTGGTCAGGGGCGCGAAGCCGACCATGAAGAAGTGCAGACGCGGGAAGGGGATCATGTTGACGGCCAACTTGCGGAGATCCGAGTTCAGCTGGCCGGGGAAGCGCAGGCTGACGGTGATGCCGGACATGACGGCCGAGACGAGGTGGTTGAGGTCGCCGTACGAGGGGGAGGACAGCTTCAGCGTGCGCTGGCAGATGTCGTACAGGGCGTCGTTGTCCAGACAGAAGGTCTCGTCGGCGTGCTCAACCAGCTGGTGCACCGACAGGGTCGCGTTGTAGGGCTCGACCACGGTGTCCGACACCTTGGGCGAGGGCATCACCGAGAAGGTGGCCATCATGCGGTCGGGGAACTCCTCGCGGATCTTGGAGATCAGCAGGGTACCCATACCGGAACCCGTACCACCACCCAGCGAGTGGGTGATCTGGAAACCTTGCAGGCAGTCGCAGTTCTCGGCCTCGCGGCGCACCACGTCCACCACCTGGTCAACCAGCTCCGCACCCTCAGTGTAGTGACCCTTGGCCCAGTTGTTGCCCGCACCGGACTGGCCGAACACGTAGTTGTCGGGGCGGAAGAGGCCGCCCATGGGGCCGGAGCGCAGAGCGTCCATCGTACCGGGCTCCAGATCAACCAGCACCGCGCGGGGCACGTACTTGTTGTTGCCGGCTTCGTTGAAGTAGACGTTCATGCGCTCCAGCTGGAGGTCGGAGCTGCCATTGTATCTAGGATGGATGTCAGAAGGGGAAGGAGTCGAGGGCCAGCTGGGTCACTGACACGCCGTCGCCGTCGAGGCCATGTTCGCCGGAGATGGTCTGCCTGGTGGGGGGTTAGCCATGACGGGGATGGAGAGGTGATAAAGGCTGGAGCGTACCAGAAGGCAGAACCGATTTGGTTACCCTGTAGAGAGGGAGTTTGTGAGTACTAGGTAGATGACTGGCAGTTCCAGAATGGGTGAAACATACACACTGGCCGGTTTGGAGGTGAACCTAAATGTGGAGAGGAACTGTTAGCATTTTTTGTTTCAAGAGATAGATAAGCTTAATGTAGAGAAGTCGACTCACGATTTCACGCATGATGGATGATGGTGAGGATATTGGGGGGGGGAGGGATAGGGAAATTAGGGAGGAAGTGGGACTGGGGGAAAACAGTGGAAGGAGATCCGGAGGAGAGAAATGAGGAGAAAAGGTTGAGGCACTGAGGTTGGCGGTCAGAACTGGCCACTAGCTCTGGCTTGGCTGGTTGGTACCTAAGGAACCTAACCCAAAGCTAAGCTAAGCTAGATTGTTTTCCGTGGAAATAATCCTAATTCGTTCCGTGTGTGTGATAAGTTGAATGTGGGATCACCGATAAGGGTATCGCCGTCAGGCCAGAACTTCGGATGTTTATCAAAATCGCACCACGCTAACGCTTCTGGGAATTAGCGTCACCGGTGCCGCTCGGCCCGGTCGCTCCTTTACCCCTTAACATTCTGACAGGTAACACTGGGCCTTGTCAATTGGGCGGGACTTCCAACCATACCACGCCCAAATCACCTGAGAACAGTTCCGATGAAGACGTAAATTGGGACTCAGCTAAATATTGAGATCCTAGCATCCAGCATGAACACATGTTAACCACAGATCTCTCAAACTGTGTCCAACTTTCTTCCTCCCTTCCCATCTCCTCTATTCCCGAACCCTTCTATTGTTTATTTACCCTTCCAATTTCCTCCGTTTGCCAGTCCTAGACCCTTGCGTCAGCCACGCATAAACGCGGCTAGCTTGTCTTTCAGGCCACTTCTTTCTCATATCATACTATCTCTATTGCTTTCAATGGAGATGTCCGTTCTCTACCCGAAGGGTTTGTTTCGAAGAGCATTACTATCTCTAGACAAGCACTTAGACACTTCGAACCTCTAGAAGGCATCGGGAATTGAAGCCATGAGCGCATAGTTACTCGTAGTTAGCGGTAGAAGCGGGAAAACGAAAACGAAAGAACTCCATAGCAGAAATAGCATCCTACCTGGCCTTCCCCTCCTTTGCCCTTCTCTTTCTCCATTCTCAAAAGCAAAACCCGGTCACACTTCTGAAGCTCCCGAAGTAACCCGAGGGCCGCAACATCGTGGGCATCATGTTCTATGAAGAGCTGCAGTGTGCGCACGCAATGCAGAGCCTCCTCGACTGTGGCCAGTGGCGCTTTCTCTGTAATTGTGTGGCTCTGAGTATGCTTCGTATACTGGCTTTGTTGGCATGTAGAGTTATTGTTCATGGTGGCGATGTCGATGTGAAGGTTTTGCTTGACGCACGAGCCTCTTGTGTCCTATCAAGAATGACGACAAATCTACTCAGAACATGGGGATATGTCCTCGTTATACCCACAACCTCTCGATCTTTTTCAACCTTTGACCAGTGGTGGACCTAAACATATTTGTTGTTTCTTCGGGGACACCGGGGGTACCTGGGACTTTTGTTTCGGCCTGGGCTGGTTTAGAATTCCATCTTTCGAGCAGAGCTTTAGCAACTAGGAAGATATGCCGAAGCCTCCTTACATGTTACTACCGGGTCAGCCTCCAGCTGGGTCGAGGGTATCCATGTTCTATCCTGAGAGGCTATCCAGTGTGCCCGCAAGCGTCCCCACAATCGATGTTTAAACACATTATAACAATCCGAGGTGCGGACCAAGAACTAACAATCGGCTCTACATGATATACGACTAGAAAATCTATCACTATTCCACAAAGCCGAAACCCTCCCTAAAACAGCATCTACGTGTCCGTGGACCCCAGGAGCCCCCCTCCCCCCTTCACAGAGAGTAAAATACAACCTCAAACCCCCGAATCGATCTCATTCACAAACTCCTGACCACTGAAAACCGCCCACTCATGACACGTCTTCGCCAGCGAGGAAGGGATCTTGAGCTGCTGGATCTTTTCCGGGTGTTCCTAGAACATTCCTCAGTCAGTAGCTATCATCACAACCCAGAGAACCCCACCAGCATTCGCAAACATAAAAAGACACGTACGATAATATTCAACGACAACCCCATGCTAACATGGTACGACATATGACAATGCAGCGGCCACACGCCGGGGTTATTCAGCACCCACTCCAGCACGACAAACGCGGGATCCTCGGGGGTGCCGGCCTGCATCATCTGCGTGTCCCGGCGCTGCGGATTCGCCGGATTCACCACGACGCCGTCCCATGTGCCGCGACCCTCGGCCAGTACCCAGAAATTGTGGCCGTGCAGGTGGAGCGGGTGGTGCATCGGGTAGATATTACTGAGCACCAGGCGCACGCTGGCGTTGGCGCCGGAGTTGTAGGCGTTGGCGTTGGCGTAGTACGGGTCCGAGAAGTTGCCCGTGCGGCCCAGGAGAAGGAGTGGGGCGTTGTAATTGGCGCGGAAGGTCGCGTTGTTCATGTAGAAGAGGTAATGGCCTGTGGCGTTCTGGGCAAGGTTGATCTCGATGGTTTCGGTGGTGGATGGGGTGCCCGGTGGGGGGAGGGGGTGGTAGGGGATGGTCTGGTTGAGGGGGTCCCCGGCGCAGTTGTTGCTTTGCCAGACGGCTGTGTTGGTGGTGTTGGGCCAGGTGGTTGGGTCGGCGTCTTCGTAGTAGATCGCTGCGGTGACGGTGGGGTATGTGGCGGTCGAGTTGAGGCAGTCCATGTCGATGGAAGCTCGCAGCCAGTAGGCATCGCGGGGGCGGCCGGTGGCCTTGACGAGGACGTCGGTGCGTTGTCCGGCGCCGAGGGTGACGACGTCTATGTTGTAGGGCTTGACGGGGATGAAGTCGTTCGCGATCACGGTCATCGTATGGCCGTCGATGCTGACCTTCTGGCTGGCGTTGGATCCGGTGTTCAAAAACCTGAGACGGTGGACTTTGCCGCTCTGGAAGCTGAAGCGAGAGAGACTGGCGCCGGGGCTGCAGTCCGTGCCGCTGCAGTTGTAGATGCCGCGACCATTGATCAGGTTGTTGTCCACATTCGGGATGACTGGTGGTCGGGAGAAGATTTCCAACAGATTCGACCAGTAGTCGTGGTGGTGGTATTCTGAGATCATGATGGGTCCGAGGTCGTAGTCGTAGTTGACGTGGTTGGGGCCGTGGATTATCACCGGGCCATAGACGCCGTCGGTCAATTGGGCGCTGTAGTGGGAATGATACCAGCCCGTCCCATATTGATCAGCCTGGAAGGTGTAGGTGAAACTGGACCGAGGCACGATGGGACACTGCGTGACGCCAGGTACTCCGTCCTCCCAAGGAGTTCCTTTCTGCGCGATCCCATGCCAGTGCATAGCCAGGCCTTCTTCTGTTCCGGTTGTAATCATATTATTTACTGTCACGGAAATCGTATCACCCCAATTGGCTTCAATCGTTGGCCCCGGGAATTGGCCATTGATCAGCATGGCGCTTTTCCTATATCCATCTGGTGCGGTTACGTCGCGCATGACTGTGAAGTTATAATGTCGCGTTACTCCGGTAGCTGGGGGAGGTCCTAAAGGGGAGACGTCTCGACACGGTGGGTATTGAGTTACCCCCTGAGTTGAATCAGTGAGTCGTTTGTGTCGGGACGCTGGTGTCAGACTCATTCATACCTCGTCCTTGATGAAAGGGGGAAGATACTTGGTCGGTAGAGTACCATATGGGTATCGGCCTTAGGGAAGATTGAAGTCAGCACACGCCAGTCGGAGAGCAAGCGAAAGCAAACATTGGAGGACAAGAGTCAAATTGATTCTTACTATTCTCGTCGCTAGTGTTACAAGCAGCACTGATGGCTGTTGCACCACGAAGGAAAAAGGGTAACCAGGGCACCATGGTAAGTCACACAAAACGTGGTCTCTGAAATCAGGGCTAGCAGTGATGAACCGAAAAAGGTATATCTCTTACTATCTCAAACTTTTTAAAGAACGTACAACCGACTATTTATTCTCCGATCCAAAGATATTTCCCCGGCAGGAGCCATACCCCACCAAGACATTAGTCAAGGCTGTCTCTCATTGCCAATGTTTACACCTCTAAACACATTTGTTTGCTGCGATATTGCTTTTCATGAAGAAAGACATTGCTTATTGTCATGGGTTCAGGATTTGTGGGGATGGGGAAGCCTAATGATAGACGAGACTAACAAGAGCATTTCAATCGGGGACTGCAGAAATGTGGGTTGCTTCTTGGTCGCCGACCAAGCTTCCAGTTGAGACAGCCGTCTGTAGTAGTGTGGTTCGACGCCATCCAAGCTCCATCTAATAAGGCTGCAAGGGTGTTTTGAAGAGAGCTGAGAGTGCACACCCTGGCAGACACAGCATTAGCTCTGGATGCGGCCCGGCTTGCCTAAGGCAGCTTGCAAATTCTTTCACCTGAAGATGCAGTCAGCTTCAAGGGAAGCGTATTTGGCCTAGGTTGGGCCTGCTTATTCTTTCGGAGTATGTACAATACATTTATCCCCGAACAGGCCGTCCCGTGCTTCGGTCTCGAGCAGAATTGCTTGGCACTTTGGCGTCGGACTTACCCAGTCGGAAAATTGAGTTGGATGCTTAAATCGCCTTGGAGACGGATTTCCTTATTCCAGGGTCTCGCAGGCGTCTATCATCTGGTTGCCCGTGCAACTTCATCACATGGCCTCCTGTACCACCTTGACTCGGCCGGGAAACCCAGGTCATACAACTGCGAGTAATGAGGCCTGGAAGGCTTTTTCTTCGCGCCCAATAGCACTGGGAACTTCTATTCTCGATGTTCGACATGAACAAATTTCCACATGATTTGAAATTTTCTTTGATTATGCATATTTGGTATGTGATTCGCATATGTTTCTGGAGTTTAGCCAATCCACCTCTAACGACCAAGGCTGGTCGAATGCCCACAGAATGGTTGGTCTGGGTGGAAACTCTAGTTTGGCTCGGAAATCTACGATTGGACAATAAAAAGCAGTGCGCTGAGTCCTGATCCAGTCCCATCTCCATCAAGCACCCCGAGAACTAACTTCCTGATATAGCCAGTCCCTCCAACCCTGATCGCTGAGAATCGATCTTACCCGAGCCTCCAGCCACTCTGTATTTCCCCAGAACCCCCAAGAGGCCTGAAATCTGCACCAGTCCACAAGTGCCGTCTCCCAGTGTCGTCGAAATGTCTCCCACGGATACATGTCCGACTCCTGACCCTGGAGGAGCCGCGCGCGATACCCGTCCAGCAGGCTTCTCTCCCCATCCTGCATCGGCAACTGCTCGGGCAGATAATCCTCGTCATCGACCAGCATGTCGAGCGGGACCGAGCACGTAAACAACTTGGCGAGGTCGCACACCCCGAGACCCAGCCCGACGTACTGGAAGTCAAAGAACGCGACCCGCTCCCCACTATCCGACGTGAACAGGTTCTCCGACTTCACGTCCCCATGGATATAGGACTCCATCGGCCTCCCAGAGGGCGTCAATACCAACGCCACCATCTCAGCCACAGACATGGAAAATCCTTCAGGTGCGCTGCACAGCGCCTCGGACCACTCCAAGTCGGTATCATCGACAAGAGAAGCATACTCTTTCCGCCGGGTAGCAAGGTACGTATACCCACCATTCAGCCACAACCCGCTACCACCATTTTCATTCCTGCTCTGCTTCCGCCTCCTCGCTTCCTCGAGCGGCGGCAGGACCAATTCATCCCTGCTATCCGGCAACAACGCCCACGAGCGACCGTGGAACCCAGCCAGCCACTCCAGCGCCGCGCGCACCTGCCTAGTGCTCAGGGAACTCCTCTTGCCTCCCGCCACCGGGTAGGCGGGCCGCAGATCCACCATGACGGTGGCCATGAGCCCCCGGAGCTCGTTCTCGCCGGGCTTACCGGCCATATCACGCGTCGAGGCCAGACACTTAGCCACGCCGATCTCGTCGCCCAGCCGCGGCACCACCTCGCTGTAGAAGCACTGCTCGACCTCGTAGCTCAGCATCTTGCGCAGGTGGCCCTCATCCTCGGTGCCGGCTTTCTTGCTCGGTGGGGAGATGAGCTTTAGGATGAGCGGGTAGGTGCCCCCTGTACTTTCCGACTTCACCCCGCAGAGCTGGGCGAGATGGGCGGCGGCCTCGGGGGTGGTGGCGCGGGCGGAGACGGCGCAGATGTGGCCGTACCCTGCCCACAGCGTTTGGAGGGTGGAACACGAGACGAACTCGAGCGAGTGCCAGGCGAGCATGATGCTGGCGACACGCGAGGGTGAGGGCGTCATTTTGGCTGGCCTGGTCTGGTCAGCTCACGGCAGCGCTGCAAGATGTATGGATATTCTTGTTGATGTTCCTCTAGCTTCAGTTGGGTAGGAATTCAGATACGATCGATGCGATCCGTGGTGGAGCTGTAATGCAGCTGCTTTGCTTATGTGAGCAGTAGTTTAGCCTGCAGACCATTGGATGAGCCCGGATTATGCAGCACAACTTGTGGAAGCGGTGCTGTTTGCTCGGTTTGTTTATGTCACAGCCACCAGAAGGGCTAATCCCCATCTGGACTAGCCACACTTGCTCAGGTGTCTATCATGGTAACATTACAAAAAAGGTACTACTACTAATATACAAGTGAACTATTTTTGTTTTCTTATCTAATTAGGGTGCCGCTGCTTTTATAGAAGCAGCATATAAACAATCTGTTATGGATTATCTCTGAAAACATGGCGGGTTGTCGACGGTTTACCTACGCATCCTCTACGTACTGGTTGTGACGCCAATGACTCCCGATTCTTCAATACTTAACCCCTAAGGCCTCGCTAGACCTTCTGGATAGTAAGGATTAAATTTGAAGTTCATGGACTGCTACTATTGGATACCTAACTGACCTATTTTCTCTTTACACTTTGTATATTATTTATATAGAAGGAGTATATATATTATAAATTAAACTGCGGTTATTAATCTATTTGTTATACACAATTTGTCTAATCAGCAGATATAAACAATCATAATAATAGTTATATCTTAAACTAATTTTAATTACATATTAAAAAATTTTATATGTTTATCTGACCGCCAGGTTATGGTCAGGTTACGGTTAAGGTATAACGATCAGGTTAAGCCACTCTAGGCCTTCTCCCTATAGGCTATTTCACAGAACAGAATACAAGCTCAGAAAGATTATATCCTCCTGCTACTTTGTCTGCTATGCTGATGAACTGACATTTCCAGGAGCGACAATTTATATGCAAGGTCCAATCTTTTATTTCAATTCTCAGCTGACCATGGAGGTACAATATTGTAAACGATAGCATGACCAATCGATGCAGCGACTGGAGCGACCTGAGCATCTTAGTATTCAAAGGTTTCATAGGAATCCAGGACTTGCTTCCTTGAGAAGGTTGACTTACCCAATTGATCCAATGATAGGTAGGAAAATGGGAGCCAACATAGACCCCAAAGCATCTTGCCGGATTCAAAGCTGGGTTAGTGGCAACAAAGATTTTAGCATACACTGATAGACCTGATAACCCAAAACAAAGGTGAGCCAAAAGTCTTACAGGCACCTGCATATCCTTCTCGCGTGAATGCTGAAGCCCAGCTGATCACTCCCAAAGACAGCCCTACCAACCACGGTGACAATGCAGTCCCATATACCTTCGACTGTCGAGGATCTAAGCCCACCCCAAATATGAGGAAAACGAGAAGAAGACAGCAGACGAACTCGATCACAAATGCTTGATCTGTTTGAACAAGCTCTGAATCAATATTACATCCACCAACGACGAAGTCGCGTGAGCCGTACGCTGTGCGAAGCATCCATCCTGCTAATGCACCGCCGAATGTTTGCCCGGCAATATACAGAACCGTTCGTGGAAATGAGATCAGCTGAGCGAAGAAACTTGCCATGGTGATCAGTGGATTTAGATGGGCACCACTGACAGGGGCAAAAGTGTAAACCAAGAGAGTGAGAAAAAGCCAGTTGCTTATTCCTCCCACCAG
Organism: Aspergillus aculeatus ATCC 16872; assembly: GCF_001890905.1. Classification (NCBI taxonomy): domain Eukaryota; kingdom Fungi; phylum Ascomycota; class Eurotiomycetes; order Eurotiales; family Aspergillaceae; genus Aspergillus; species Aspergillus aculeatus. The sequence goes on from NW_017962985.1 coordinate 214,355, forward strand.
AGCGCCGAGGAAATCAGAAGTTGCGTAGACACCTGCTGTGTTACCGCGGGTGGATTCCTTCAGTGAAGGTGGATGTGCTGACAACCAGGCAGTAATAAAAATGAACATCATAGATCCTGGGCATGTCGCTGTTAGTCAAGCTATCGCGAAGAACAATACACGATAGCAAGACAACGTCACATACCTACACACTCAACAAGGCTTAACTTCCAGAGACTGATATCGGTGAATGCTTTTAGACTGAAAGTTTTCTTGATGCTAAGCAAAGGTGCTGCATCAGGCACGCGCTTCAACAATTCCGCGTTGCTCTCGTCATTAGGATCCAACACCAAACTCTGATTGCCACCAATTCGAGCTGCAAAGGGTTGAACTGTTGGCTTTATTTCCAATCTCTCCAAGTTTTTGTCTGCATCCTGAGAGCAGGTGCCATACTGGCCGGTGCGAATTGATGGGACCATCACAGCTTAGATGGCATTCCAAACTGAGGCAGGTTTGCCCCGGGAACTTCGATTGAGAGTCACGGACTGTAAGGGAAACTAGTCTTCAGAATGAGGCCAAAAGAGGAAGAAATAAATTGTGGCTTATGTTCAGTTCTAATTGGGCTTTAACCCTTCAGTTGTGGTTGCCCCTTCCCACCTTACTAGATGCGGCGACTGCCAAAAATGACTTACATCATCATGACTTTTGACAGTCCTCGCTGTACCGCAGGAACAGGAACAGACTGTGTTAACTCTTAACACCTCAGAAATGTCCACGATTTGAGAAGAGCTTCGGCCGACAATCAACTTTGGACAAAATTACATATGAGGTGTTTCGGATATCTTTGAAAAGATCAGAATGAGCTGTTGTGCGATTAGAGGGAGGTTAACTTTGAGACTCCGAGCGGTAAGTAAAGGCTTGCGGGGTCTACAGAAGACTATAATGGCCACTCAGTGAAAATAAGAATTTCTTACTGAGTATTCTTAATGACCGCCTACCTAAGATAAGACCTCCTATAACTACTACCTACCTACCCGCTTTACTATGATGTATATTAATCTGATATTTCGCAACTCTGTTATTAAAGATATATATCTCTTCCTCCCCCTGAGGATTTCCAAGAGGCTATCCCGTAATCCATGGAACCAACCCTCCAATGCAACTTCACAATCCATGATTCACCACTCTGCAGATATCCACGCCATAAGGCAAGAGTGCGGACTGCAGTCCATAACTATAAACGGAATAGATACATATTCAGTGCCTTGAGGCAGATATGTGGAAGCGTGTCCAGGCGAGCTTCAAGTCTACAGATGTGGGTCTGGGAGTCGGAAGTTGTGAAAGCTTTGGCTTTAGACCTAGTGATCTAACACAGTTGACTTTCGGCCATGGACAAGAACCATGGATACAGATCCACTCTGGGCATACGTCCACAGCTCTAAGTGGCTCGATCAAGCGGGAATAACGTTTACCAGTTACTGGGCGGATCGATTCTCATAAGGTGGTGAAGATAATAGTTGACAGCAAGACAAGCATGCCACGTGAATGCACTGAATTAGTCTCTATTGCGAAAAAAGTGTATGTGCTTCTCCCTTCTAAGACCAGGGCTGTAAGACAGCCACGACAAGAGGAGATCTCGGAAAATTTGATGGTATAAACATACGATAGCGTGAATGCCGCCACTGGAAATTCAAGGAAGTAGAGGTGTAGGAATCATCACTAGCTTTTGAATCATGTTCCCATGGTCGGCTATCCAGGTCCATAATTCGCTGTGGGCTCGTGTAATGATATAAGCTGATGTAATTTTCGATTGTCTATTTGGATATACCTATGGCATGGAGGTATTTAATACACTGGCCTTTATTATGGATTTACTTCTGTGATATAATAGTTTCTGTGATATGATAATTTCTGTGATATGATATGACAAGATAGCCATGCCTCAATTTCTACACAATATCATAAATACTTTAACAGGAAGCGGTAAAAAACCACACCATGCCTCGAATGAGAGTTCCAAGAACAAAGAACGTCCCGAGGAACTTGAACCGCCCTGTAATAAATCACACTGTGAGTGAAAATTTTGTTTTCTTTTCCAATACATCTCATTGTGACACACTAAAGTCAAACGTGCTGTGCCAAAATCGTCTGCAACCCTGCATGGGCCCAGGGGGAGACAAGGCTACTCTGGCGGATCGAAGTCTTTCTCTCTCGCAGATGAATGGCACATGTCGCGCCGCTTAAAGAGGGTGACTTAGCACGAGCGCTACTAGGGTCCTCTGCTGGGTAGAATGTATTGGCTCTAAAGATAGAATGTCCCCCCAATTCGATTCTCGACAAATGTCGCCGAGCCACAGCTTTTCTTGCGTGACGCTATCCCAACAAATTCTGAGAGTCTTCTTTCGTCCAACATATGTCCACCCTAGGGCTTTTTTGAGATACTCAGTTTGTTCGACCATGCTGTCAGTGTGAGTCACGAATCACACTTTCTATTCTCATCATCAAAAGTACACAAGACCGGTCATAATACTTGCTCCATGTAAATAACGAAAGTTCTCGGCTTTCTATTCGGAAATTAGCTACCGCTGCCAACTTCGAAAATCCAACAAGAGCTTACCCTCACGGATGAATAAGACATATAGTGAGAAAACCCTTTGAACGGAAAGATCATTGTGAATGCTGAACTACGCAATGAGCTCAAATGTCGACTACTAACCAAGCTAATAGCTACTATTAATCTCCTTAAATAGCTGAGTTCACAAAATAAAGTGTTATAACCACCCTTATATAGTCAACAGGCAGGCGTAGGCAGTATTTCTCGGTATAAGTAACTCAATAACAGCAAAAGACAGTTAGGTCATCTCCTTAAATGTCGAATATCGTCTTCATTTTGTCCCGACGATATGTCTCCCGCACTGGACAGCCACGATGAGCGTATACTTACCACTCCTCAATCTCATGACCTACAGTAGAATGTTTCTCATTTCGCTTTCCTTCCCTCCCTCCACGAATCAGGTTTTTGGGCCGGTAATAAGAATTGGTCTTCAAACGGCGAATGGCAGAAACATGTATTTTAGCATCCGCAGGAATATCGCGTCTTTCCCCAAGCGGTGGAGGCCATCGGACCACTCTCCAAGATTGGTCTCTTTGCAAGAGCACTCGCCGCAGCGGGAGATATTCGATCATCTTCCATGATAGAACAACAGGCCATTTGGCACCATGATGATATTGCAGGAAATCATGTAGTTCACCATTCGTGCTTGCCTTCCAAAGCGCGTATTCAAATTCGGACCTTCCATATGTCTTTCCGCTATTGTCCTTATTTTCATTGTTTTCCTTGCGGACAGCTCTATTCCCGGAGGATTGTTGGGCATTACCATCAATTGACTCATCGAAACACCAGAACTGTTTCAGCTTTTCGGGATCGAATTGGAGCCCCGCTCGTTGCGCTTCAGTGACCATCCATACTAATGGAACATGGCTAAGCGCCCAATCTTCTTTTTTGTTGTATCTTAACCCACCGCCAATATCCGCGTGACATCCAGGAAACCATACTTCTTCAATGCTCTGGCCTTTATCTCTATAATCCCCACAAGAGCTAGCCTCGAGCATTAGTTCCTGCCACGAAGGCTCTTGTTCATTGTTTGACGGGCGATGGGAACGAAGCGCGGGCCGATAAAACCTACTTTGGAGGAAAAGTGTCTGCTGAGAAGGAACCTTCATTGTGGGTCTAGGATAACTAGTCGGAAGAACTTGGTCGAATAAGGCGTCTTGGCGACTGGCGGATTGTGTATGTCGATCCTGGCGGCTACAAATTCTCAGTCGACCTGCTCGAACAGAAATCGGGTTGGAATTTGCCAACAAATCTTGGCGAAATTTAGCGCGATGCTCGTCAATACTAACCGCATGACGAATAATCTTGGCAGTAGTTTTCGTCGAATAAGGGTATAAAAATCTGTTGCGGTTCATCTCGAAGTGCGGTATGCTGTTGACGGTGTCAAATAAGCCCAGAAAGTCGATTTGCGTTACAGGGCGACAGAATGTTTCTCGCAATGCCTTCATGTACTGGAAAACATCTTCTTTCTCTTCCTGGCTAGTATTCCTGCTATAGTGGCATTGTCCCCATTTGGAAAAGACAGACCAGAGAAAACGGACTTTCCCTTCATTTCCTGACTCTAATAAGCCAATGTGGTCCAGCATCTCAGTAAGTAAGCGGGCAACATATGCGCCACGACTAAAGCCGATGAAGTAGATGTTGTCTCCAGGGGTGTAAGAGCGCATAAGATATCTATACCCAGCCATGACATGTTCTTCAAAGGTAGATCCAAAGGCGGCATCTTTTGCTCTTGTATACCATTTCGTCATGGGCTTGGCATTGGGTTTGAAATCCTGGGCTGAAAAAATGAAGCCAGTATTCATCCCGATGCCAGGTTGATAGTAATGCAGATGGTTTTTGTCATTGCGATCGAGCATCTGCGTTTGCGTAAGTCCCATGAGAAGAAATAATGTTTATTGAGCTCGTATACTCGGTATATTTTGAGGACATTGCTATCTGTGTCGTCCCCACGAAATTCGTAACCTGTGCCGTCAAAGCATAGAACTATTTGCTTTGCGCCTGCAACTTGATCCATGTCGTGAAGCCGTCGATGGTAAAGAAAGTGACTTGATGCGGACTGAGAAATAGTACGTGGATCTCAATTTTCTATTTTGCTCCGTTTGATTTTATTCTCCGACCACGGAAGTGATGTTGTCATTGTAAAAATATTATCCAAGGTTGGCATCAATTTGCAGCCGAAATCAGCATAACGCTTATCATGCTTGGGCTAGATTTGAATTACTAAGCTCAGCCCATAAGTCAACAGATCTACCCAGAAGCTGCAACAATTAAAGCATCACAGTACTAGAGGTCTCCACTGGAAGATTACACGTCTATGCCGGATACCTCCCGTACACAAAATTAAGCTATCCAGCAACAGCTTACAGACGGTTGGTTTCATGATACAACGGAGGGGATCTCGCTAGACAGAAAGAGATCTATGTTTTCTGGTAGAGGAGTGAAGGACTCAATCACAACATCTTTTGACCAACTGAACGCAGACGCTGAGCAAAGCAAACTTGGTAACACCAGACATCTCGTATTGCTGGAAGAAGACTTGAATAGTGATGTCACCACTTCTTGTTACATCACTTCACGCTATCATTGGCCGGCGTACCGTGCCGCTTTTTCTCAACAGTAAAAATTGAAACAATAACGTGGTGAAGGAGCTCGAATATTATACTGGAGAGGTGAGGGAATTTATAAGAGATGGTTATCGTTGCACACAGTACATAAAAAAAAAGGAAAAGAAAAGCGGACAAGAAAAGAGCCAAAAAGACTTGGCAGTGGTTCTTCCAACCTAACCATGTAGAAAAAAAGGGGATGAATGATTGAGCAGCCATGATCTCCAGACAGCACCTGAGACCATATACTTCTCGGGGAAGCCCCACGGGTTGGGCAGATTCCGAATCGATAGTTTCAGAATTGGTAGAATAGTGACCCTTGCAGGACTCAATTATTGAAACTTGAAATTATGACCCTTCAACCACTACGATTAAAATCTGGAACACTTATGTATAAGACCTAAGTTTCCTGTAAGATTGAAGCTTTAGATATACCGTTGCTGTGACAACTAAGCATTTTTGAAGAACCCTCTATAGCTGGCACTGCATTTGTTTTACATGATATTACTGTACACCTATTATCTTCTAATATATACTACTAATATCGCACAACAGCTTACTCTGTACTTTTTCTAAAAATATCTAGAACTTTACATCTAATCTTCCACAAAGCATTTCTCAAATAAAGCCTTCCTCGTATGGTGGACAAACCTGGTCTCCTTTCTACGAACGGTTGTGTCTATTGCCGGGCAAACATTCGGCGGTGCATTAGTAGGACAGTAAGATCAGTCTTTGGTTTTGGGAGCAACACTTACTTATACAAGCAACCGCCTTCTCAAGGAATCCTTACATGATGATGGCCGGCTCAAGAGCAAATTATTGTTCGGACACAGTCAAGTGCGGGATTTCCAATGGTCATTCGACTTCTTGAGGCTGCGACGATTATGATGATCATGTTATAGCTTGAGAACACACCAAGTTTACTTTCTAAATTTCTCGCCTCGAAGTAGTTGCAACAGCATGGCTTGATTTACCTCATACAGTAACTTCAGCTTCCGCCCCTAACAACCTAGCCGAATCCCCAGGCGGCAATCGTGCAGTCTACGGAATCAATCCTCGATTGCAACATACCCGACCCATTTTACTTTCCGAGGAGATCTCTAATCATGTAGACTTTCTGCAGTATCAGAGATAACCAGGATAGAAGACTGTTAACCTTTTCCAGGTCTGTCGTTCTCGAGTACCGAACGCTCTCGAAGCCAAACTAAGGTCACTAGAGCACGCAAACTTTGACTACAATTCTAGACCCGTGACTCGAAACCAAGTATTGAGTCGCAGAGAGGACCGAGCCGAGAGGCAGGAGTGCGAAGTGCACTGCATCACAACCCCGTCATAGGAGGCTTGACATAATATCACCATTATATGCATACTGAAATGTACTGATATGGACACATCGAAAAACTAGCACATGCATCCGAGCCGCAGGCGGCACAGCCGATCTCTTCCAGTAAGAACGCACAACCCTATGTTATTAACTGTCAATACGAGTTTTCTTCCCCCTTTCCTCCCTTCCTCGCAAGTTCCTTATTAAATCTCACTCACGGCCACAAGAATCGAAGAAATCCCTTCCGGACGAAGTCCTGGCCAAAATGCATGCGCCCCCGAAATCCACCTCCGTCTCGGTGATCGAAAAACCTGAACAACTTTGCTTATAAAGGTGATTATCACCTCCGCAGGTCTCAACATGTTTTCGGCCGTCTCTTGTCATCTGCTCAACATTCTGTCAGACTTCTTTTCAACTGGAGGTATACTTGCCTCATTCACATCCAAGAGTCTCTAGACGAGCAACATGAATAACCGCAGGGCAGATCGCCGTTCACACCAGGGAAGAGGCAGAGGTCAGTGGAGAGTCGCGAGGCTTAGAGAGACCCAGCACCACGCGCTGCATCTCCACCGCTAGGGGAGATTGTTGCCACAATCGATTACAACGATCTGCAGGAAGACACAGTCGAATCTCGTACTCCTGCTCGAATTATCACTACGCAGTATTTAACATCTTACAGTTGGGTCCGTGAAGGCCGTGGAATAATCGTTCCCGGTAAACTGGTCTTTTCGGCCATTCCAACAACTATTACTTAACAATCCTCACTTGACTATGTTTAGGCGAGCCTCCGAAATGGACACCCCTTCTCGAACCCAAACAATTGCCGCTGGACTCCGGTCAATATTTTCGCGATTCGAACTCGGCAAGGCATCCCACGTATCCGATGGGGCCGATGATCTGCGCGATACTGGTGGACAAACCGGATTATCGTGTCGAGGACTTGAATGTTGTGAGTTGTGGCAGCACACTTGGAAATATATTGAGATTTACGCGCGGTCATAGCCTCGCTTTAGAATGCTAGGTGAGGTCATTGGAACCACAATCTTCTGCATTAAATGGGAGAATTCTCCTTGGGACCTTATCCCAGATGTGTATGGCTATGGGCACACCTTTCTAGAGGCTTACACAACCTGGGACAAACATGTTCGGGAGTCAGAATCCTACCAGCGACTGACCAATTATGAGTTCGTCAACATGAATGTCTTAGTGTGGTTTGAAGCCGATGGTTTCCTTCCCGATTTGAACCCTGAACCTGGTATTGCTGTTCGGGAGAATCCTCCCCTGGCGAAAAACACATGGATCCCGAGGATCTTCTATCTTCTATCTCAGCGGCTACGATGTCAGCCAGCCACGCTTCATTTACCACCAACGACAGGAGGTCAAGTGCTTTGGAGATGAATGAGTGCGGTCGCTATATTCCCCAGTGCGCAATCTTTGACCTGAAGACACGTTCTGCTAAAAGACTTATCTTCGAAATTCTTCAAGAACGGATGCACCCGCGGCTGTGGATCAAACAGATTGCCAATTTTGTGCTCGCATGTCACGACGCTGGGAGGTTCTGTCTTAGACGTGCGAGAGGACCTGGAGCAATGGGAGGATTCTCACAAACCAAGTATGCAGAGATTTGCTACTTTACTGCAGATGATAACATCTTTTGCTCGTAACACAAAGGATGGGAAGCTTGAACTTGAGCACAGTAATGAGAAGAAGGACGAAGAGGGAGTTCTGAACATTCGAATTCCTAGCGGTGATGTTGGCTCTCTCTTGCCGCCAGATTTGGCAATCCATTGGGATCTGAGCCATGATTCTGATTCATGACCTTAATTTTAGGTACCTACGTTGGCAGAAGCCGCCTTAAGACGTGGAAACAAAGCTGGTATCCAGTCATTTTTGATTTCCAAAATGATTAAACGACTGCGAGTGAAACACGTTCAAATGCTATTTTTATAATAACCCAGAATCTCACGGCATACATGTGCCGCAACTTAAAATCCTTGTCTAGAAGCTGATATATAATTGGACAATCATCTTCGCAGAGATATGCCGGAATAGTGATATCATATCCAGAGCTCAGTTCTCCAGATAATGCAGGCTTGTCATTTCCGGTCTGTTGTCGAACAGTATCTTAACCGTTATTTACGAGAGATCACGGTAAACTCGCGAATGTGATTCTTTGCGTTAGCTGGTAAATATATAAATCACATCAACTTAGTTCTCGAAAGACATCTCAAGTGCATAATCATGCTTGTTTTGAGCATCTGTTCTTCTGAGCGTGGTATGTGTCTCCTGCAGGTCATGTGAATTTATGATTGCACAAATTGGCCTCTCACTCAAAGTTAGTGTATTGTTGGAGGCTCCTGGCACGGGCAACAACCAGACCATTCCTATTCTGGTGGTTGAAGCAACAAACCCGCTTAACTTCCTAATCTGGCAGTACTTTGGATACGATCCCCAGGCAGACCGCACTAAATTTCTAATGCGTATTTTCACATGCTTAGCCTGGCTTTTCTCCCTTGCCATTACAAGAGCACGTTTTACCTGGCTTGAAAGGTAAAGAATTTGCTGGGAACGACAGGATTCATTCTGTGCTTGGAATGATACTAATTCCTGTTCTGGAAAGTAGCTCTCTCGCCGACGAATAGTTTGGACGAACCCGCAAGAGAGCTAACTTTGCAGCAGAGAACACCACTAATCCAATGACAAATCCAGTGGCCACAGCTGTCAGACGACCTATTTTAGACGTTTGTGTCCAGATGAGGTACATCGCGAACCTGAGCTGCACGTGAAGAGCCATGCATACGTGCTACGTGCAACCTCCCGCGGATTCAGTGTTTACGAAGCCAGGGATCGGTACCTCCTCGATGCGAAGCAGTGAGCATGGCATTCTTGTCGGACTAACCAACATTTGGAGGGACTTACTTTGCATAACTGCCAGAATTTCATCAAGGCTCCTAGATTGTCTTCAGCATAAAGAATGGGGGTGAATCGACCGCAACGACTGGTAAGTAAATAACCCAATCAAGCCAAAAATCCAAAAGATAGCAATATCAGTGTCTTTCCTTTTGTCCTGATTCGGTTCCTTCATTTTAAGCGAGTTTTCCTTTGTTTTGCGAATGAGCTTTGTGAATAGTAGATAACGCTCATGCATGCCATGCTCCTTGCTTTCGTCTTCGCGCCAACTCAAAGAGGCCCATCTAGAATGAGGAGCCTAGATAAGACAAATTCAATGCCAAAGATCCCTGCATACTGGTGGCCGGATTCGACTATAAATACAAGTGGCCAATTTTCTTCTATGGGATCCTTAACTTCATTTTCTACTCGATTCATTGATTTCGAAAAGATTCATCCATTTCTTACGCTCTGCCAACATGGTCCTCAGAGAATTTAAATCTAGAGCTCTGGATAGCCTATGTACTGAGGAGCAACTTGATCTCTTGAACTCGATTGACACCCTTCGATCTCAGGGCATTAGCCATTTCGTGTCTCTACCGCAGATCATTGTGTGTGGCGACCAGTCATCAGGGAAGAGCTCTGTGCTGGAGGCTATTTCTGGAGTATCCTTTCCTGTCAAAAGCAATCTCTGTACAAGATTCCCGACAGAGCTTGTGCTCCGCCAGGACGCCAACGTCGGGGTCAGAGTGTCCATTGTACCTCATCACTCGCGCAGCGAATCCGAGCAACAATCACTGGGTAGCTTTTGCGAGGAGCTTGATGGCTTCGATGGGCTTCCTAAACTGATCGATAATGCCAAAGCCGCTATGGGTATATCCACCCATGGCAAAGCATTCTCGAACGATCTATTACGGGTTGAGGTGTCAGGGCCTGACAGGCCGCACCTGACCATCGTCGATCTTCCGGGTCTCATTCACTCTGAGACAAAACAACAATCTGCTGCTGATGTTCAGTTGGTCCAAGATGTGGTTCAGTCCTACATGAAAGAGCCACGGAGCATTATATTAGCAGTGATCTCGGCGAAGAATGACTACGCCAACCAGATCGTGCTCCGGCTGGCAAGGGACGCTGATAAATCGGGCAATCGAACCTTAGGGGTCATCACGAAGCCCGATACTTTGGTCGCGAATTCAGAGAGCGAAAGGATGTTCATCTCACTGGCAAAAAATTGGGATGTGGAATTCCGGCTGGGTTGGCATACGCTTCGGAATATGGACAGTGACCAGGGGACTGGGACCCTCGCCGAACGCGATCAAAAGGAGCGGGACTTTTTTTCCAGGGGAGCCTGGGCGGAGATGCCAGCGTCGTTGGTTGGAATATCCTCGCTGCGAAGCCGCCTCAGCAAGTTACTGTTGCGACAGATTGCGGCCGAGCTTCCAAGTCTTATCGAGGAGATTAAAGCAAAGGAGGACGAATGCACGCTGCAATTAAGGAAGCTCGGTGAGCCGCGGGCCACTCTTGATGAGCAAAAAGTCTACCTGATAAACATCAGCCAATCTTTTCAATCCCTGATTAAGGCTGCTGTGGATGGCACCTACAACGAGACGTTCTTCGAAGACAATCAATCCACGACGGGACGTCACAAGCGGCTTCGCGCTGTAATCCAGAATTTAAACGAGGCCTTTGCGGATCATCTCAACAGACGAGGAAACTACCGCAAAATCACAGATAATGACGGCCAGTTGGAGCCCTTCACTCAAACGCAGGTCTCAGTTACTAGAAGCGGTTTCATCGATCACATTCAGGAGCTTATGAGGCAGACACGAGGACGGGAACTTCCCGGCACGTTTAATCCTATGATTGTCGGGGAATTATTCCTGGAACAATGTCGTCCTTGGGAGGTTATAACACGCGAGCATATACTCACGACCTGGCGTGCAGCTCAAAGATTTTTGTCGCTCTTAGTAGGTCATATCTCGGATGAAGGGACTTCGATTGTTCTTTTTGCTGAAGTCATCTCACCTGCACTGGACCAACTGCGGGAGATCTTGATCAAAAGATGTGAAGAGCTCCTCGAAACCCATCAAAAAGGCCATCCTATCACCTACAACCACTATTTCACGGAAACACTGCAGAAGATCCGTGCTAGTAGACAGCAGGACGAGATGACCGGCCTCATCGAGCGGTACTTTGGAGTTGATGATCTACAGACGCTACGCAGCCTCGATGGAATGTACTGCCTACAGGATCTTCTTCACTCACTTCTCCAGTGCCGTGAGCCAGATATGATGAGACTAGCTTCGACTGAAGCTTTGGATTGCATGCTTGCTTATTACAAGGTACGGCAAAATGCTTTTTTATCCCTGTTTTGCTCATCTGATCAATCTTTATTTTCCTCAGGTGGCATTGAAACGATTTATCGACGACGTCGCGGTGGAAGTAGTAGAGGTCAAGCTGATCCAGTCCCTGGCTTCCATATTCACACCCGTCAAGGTATTTGAAATGAAGCATACATTGGTGTCGCGCATCGCCGGCGAATCTGAGGAAACTCGTACGCTTCGGGAGCAATTGAACAGAAACAAACAAATCCTCAGAAATGGCTTGGAAACATGTCGACGATTTGTTGGTAATCGTGGAATAGACCCTGAGAAGGTCAAAAATACGCAGCCTTTCGAGGAGAAGTCTTGGGACAGTCGTGATTCTTCGTTGCAGCTTCAATTTGCGGATCATGATGTCTCAGATGCTCGTGCAAGCCCAGAGAATGAGAATTCTGAGGTCCAATGCGAAGGAGACCAAAGCGTCGGCAAACCGCCCGCGATACTCACTTCTGACCTCGAGGGTGAATATCTGAAGGAAGAGGAGTATGACCAGTCTCCAGAAGCTCCTTCGAATATGGATTACGAACAGGCGTCACCTGAGGCTTCTGTGCAAGGGTATGACCACTATGGGCAAGGCAAGTCAAAGAAGAAAAGCAAGGGTCACAAGGGTAGGCATTGAGAATTATTTCATTTTCTTGTCAAGTTGTTCTGGTCGGTCTTATAGTCTTGTATGCAGCCGCAACGCTTTCTCTGGCGCCTTAGTTCTACTTTCAATATTATCCTTTCCTCCTACTATCATGAACTCTGTATTGCATAAAGTAGCATCTCAAGATTGCCTCGAAAGTGAGTCTGCTTCACACGAGTTATGAAAGTTGAATTAACGCAGTGATTGGTGGTGTCCTCCGAGACTACGCAATTTGTGGCGGAATAAGGATTTTCGCGGCGCGTAGGCGGGGTAGGCGGGGGTCTGTGAGCGGTCTGGACCGGGCCGCGCCCGTCACAGCGAGCCGCCGAGCAAATGTCCTCTTTTACCCCCTCTCAAGGCATCTTACTGGCGGAAAGGATCATACCCGCATTTGCCATTTATCTCCGTACTGTACAAAGTTAATATAGTAATCAATTATACTTGGCTGCACCTGCTTTCCCTCCACAGGTTCTGTTACCATCAAATACAACCCGCATTCCTGGATGTTATGAGTGAGTTTGGAGACAATCTCAATCCTGAACCTTAAATACGACGTAATTCTCTCTCCATTTGAGTGGCATGACAAAGGAACGTGGGTGCTTGCAATGTTCTTATGCCGGACGGTTTAGGTGGTCATTGTTGGCTTCGGGTTGCCGCCACTAATTTTGTATATCATGAAGGATATCTTCTCCCCTGACCGGCAGCGAACAGTCTTCTGAACTGGTATCAGTCGTAAGCCCTTCGCGCAGAAATCATTCATGCATGCTATGCAAAATACTAAGGTTTCTTACTCCAAGTGGGTTAGGTTAAACAGAGATTGGGGAATCAGGCGACAACGCTTTGGCGCTTAACACCAAACTTTCCAACGGGTCAATACGAACCACTCACACCCCACGCAACCATTTGCCAGGCAAAGGGTAGTTCACGGCAGGATTTAAGAAACCCCGGAGGTCCGCTCAAGGTAACTAAAGTTGTCGATGATCACCTTACCCAGTTTCTCGCACTGATAGGGAGCACTATCAATTAGGCATCCAATGCTGAGAGGTTGACTCCTTTGGAACTATACTTCAGTCTTGTTGTATCACTTATCAGTGATGAAAAAAGAAAACAAGAGATATTATGCAGTGTTTTCCGGACGGGTTACGGAAGCTACGATATTCTCCTCTTGGTAATTCGAACTCGGGCAGGACATTAAACTCCCACTAATCTTTGATTGTAGGGGAGATGCACATCCCTACATTACTGGCTATCATTCAACCTTCAAGGGCTTCGTAACTCTATCTGAAGCCCAGAAGTATTTGAGGGCCAAGGGAATAGACAAGCCTAGATTGGTGGTTCGCGAAGGTCCCAAAGAGACTCGTCCTCAATTCTCTCAAGGGAAATTTTATGCAGTGGCCCTTGGTCGAAAACCAGGTGTGTATGTCTCCTGGGAGTACGTATTCCATGACTCTGAAAGATCAAATCAGGTCACTCACAAGCATCAAATCAGGGATGCCGAAGCACAAGTCAATGGGTATCCGCATGCATGTTACAAGTGCTTCACGACACATGCTCAAGCACAAGACTTCATTAGCAACTGGAAGGAATCTGATGCAGATGTTCGCCGGAGAGATAAGGTCACTGAACCCGCAAGCTGCCTCAGGCCGATTGACTTGGAGTCAAGTTTCCATGATCTCCAGCCTCGAGAGAGAGAGGACCCGAGCGAATGGATCACCACCAGAATGAGGAACTTTCACATTGCAGGAAGTAAGGAAGACAAGCTTTAGGGACTAGATTCTGGAGGAGAACAAAAATTGAGACAGAGCAATTGCATCAACACATTCGCACTAGAGCCCCTAGAGCAGATTGGCTGTCCCCGCGAGATCAGCAAGCCCATCTTAGTAATTCTGCCAGTACCCTTTCGAGACTGAAAGTTGATGGAACCTATCTTCTGACCCTAACCGACTGTCTTGAAGAGATTTCGACACTGGACGAGTTAATATGTAAATTATGAGATGGAAGATTAGTAGTATAGAATGTATAATTCCCGTACCTTATAAGGTTGGTGCCAGTAGTGCAGTGGCACATGCACCTTGACAGATTCCAAAGGCACCATTACAGGCTAAGATGGATGCTGGCGCAGTAGCCCCAAGAGTTGCTCCCCAAGTAAAGCCTGCTGCTGCGTAGCAAGCTGTGACCACAGATGCGCAGCCGGCTTGGCAGATCCCGTATGCTGCCGGTCCAGCCTGAACATGGCATGCCAATAGGCTGGTGCAGATAGCGGGAAGTAACCCCTTCATGGTGTCACTGTCGGAGTAATGAGCCGCAGAGGGGCAATGACTGTTGAATTGTATGTTGGGTGCTGGGCAGCTCTAAACTTGCAATTTTGGACTGAGCTCCTGTGGTTGTGGTATGAAAGATAAATACAACTATCAATCTTACTGACAAGACTATCAAACTTGGGGATAAGAAGGAAAGAAGAAGGCATGAAAGGGCCTCTTCTTCGCATTTATGCCCACCCTGTACATGCCTCAGGCATTTGCGGCGCAGTCTCATAACCCCGCCCAACAGGCGAGACAGCCTTGTCAGCTCGAGAGTAGCAGCTCGGAGGGGGTGGGATGACTAGATTTTGATAAACGCCAACCATAAGAATCGCAGGGAGGAACTTATGCGGGACACACAGCTGGAGTGGAGTCGTAGCAAGTGTTGGCACTCTGACCCCCTCGCGCTAATTTCTGCCCCCTTCCGCGCTAATAGCCTGTTAGATAATATTATTGGGCAGTAGCCCGCGCGTAGGCAAAGTAAAATGTAATGATTGGCATACCTTGTCTGAGGCTGTTTTAGCTCATCTCAGTAGGCCAACCTTGTCCTTCGCCCGACAATGAGAGGACTTTTCTTTGATATGGATAACATTTCTCCTGAGCCAACAGAAAACAACCTTCCAGGCACCAGCTTAGCCGTTGTCAGCACCGCGGGTGAGCGTTGTATAAAATTTGTATACACTTGGGAAATAGGCTAGTCGGCCAACAGAAACAATCATTGGTAACAGCTGGAAAGTCCAGAAGGACGCATAATGTTCTCAGACGCTGAAATGGACCGCCAGCGCTGAGATTATCTTCGCTAGTTTGGCGTGCATAATCTAAAAAAGCACGATGAAATCATGCCTGAATTTAGCAGCAAAGAATCCATCTGGAAGATCATGATAGCATGTAGTAAAATTGAGAAGCATAAGTAGCACTACCGATTGAAAAACTCATCCTCATTCTGAGTACCATGGATCCATACATTGAGAACAGCCTTTGTGTAGAATTTCTCCTCACCCAAACACTATATGGCCACCATAATTCCGGACTGCGCCATGTCAATTCCAGTACCATACCCTTTCGCCGGATTTGTCATTGGGGTAAGCTATTCTTTCAGCGGCACAGTACGCTAAGCCCTCCATCAAGCGTGAGTCGCTGCCTTACTTTGACCTTGAGGTTGCCGTTGCCAAGACGCTCGAAGGAAAGCGTACCATCCTCATCAGCTCGCGTTACTCGGGTGATCACACTTGGTGAGAATATCATGGCCTCACCAACTCGCAGGCTCACTATCTTGTCAAACAAACTCTGCTGCGTGTTGGAAGCCGTAGACGAGTTGTTCGATTCTGCTGCTTGAGACCTCTCGACAACATCTTCTTTAGCTCCGGCTAGGTGCTTATGAAGAATCCGTAGCCATTCCGGGGAGGTAAAATGGTGCACAATGGTTGTTGAACAGAGATTTAAGAGTGCTGTCGAGATTGTCGGTTCCTGTGTGGATATAATCATACGGATGCCGAGATGTCGCTGGAGCCGGACTGCCGATAACAGCGTTTCGGTAAAGCCACGAGCTTCAATAGAGCTGTTCATATACTATATACTATCAGCACAATGCTCAAAGGAGACGTCTTCCAGATTGACCGCATACCTTGTGGGCTTCATCTAGAGCAACAACCTTCCCGATGTGAGAATCTTGTTCGAGAAATATGCCCAGGCAAATGTTGAACAGGGAGCATGCTGTGTCTGGCGAGATACATGGGCAGGACAGATCCAAAATTGTCAAGCGGCGTGGCTGGCTTGTAGGTCAGTCAATGCGGCAAGCTGGTCGAGGTTGAGGTGAATTTGTCTTCGATCCACACATACTGACCTTTGGCTTCCAATCAGTTCCTGATGAGACAGAATGTGTCTTATCAACACCAGTTCTGGTTTGCGTCCGTGGCATGAAGCTCTCGAGCATGTCCAGCCTTTGTTTCAGCGGCTCGAGCTGAGCAGGGGTCAATGGCGAATCCAGAAGCTTCTTCTTGAAAGCACTATAGCAAAACGCTGTTTTGGTTTCTTGCTGCAAAGTCCGCATCTCCCGAAGTATACGCTTTACCGTGTGCATATACAAGGGCATTTGGCCAACGTCTTGTCCGACAGCCATCAGATCTAGCATTCGCTTGGTATTGAGATCTCTTTGATCTATCTCTAGAGCAGACACTGTGACATTGAGTCTGGAGTAGGCACCCTTGTCAGAACACTCGAGTCAGCATTGAAACTCTCCTGAAAACTTTTAGCACACTACATACTCTGATAGCATGGAGATTTGTTGGCGCACATAAGACACGCACTTCCACATCGGGATTTGACGATAAAAAGGCAGCTTCACACGGTGATCCCATGAGGTCACTAATGAAGGTGTCGTAGTGGAAGACCAATCCCGTCAAAGGATTTGACAAATATCCAGCTTTGGATGAGATTAGACAGGTCTCTAGCATGCATGAGAGCGTATGACTTTTGCCGGAACCCTGGGAACCGCAAATAAACGTGCTCGATGGAGGAGTGACATTAAATAACAGGCGGGGGTCATCTGCCAGAGCAGGATATCTAGCGTCTTGAACGCCTGCCAGTAGACCGAATTGAGGAACAAGCGATGCGATATCCTTCGTGAATCCCCTAAATATGCCAGTCATAATGATGGAAGAGATGTTTTGCTCTTTGAGCTCTTGGTGAAAGTCGTTATATCCCAAGAGTCTGTTGTGACATTTTTGCATGTCGTCACTGAAGATAGAGTGGAACGCACGATCGGACGGTTCCGGCTCCGCGGATTGTGAATGTCTGGCCATTGAAGCCATGTTATAGTTGTCCTCTGAGAGTAGGTTGGAATTGTAGTGCGTGAGTGTCAGAAATCATGAATTGAGGTTGCACAAGGAAGGCCGATCGTACCTTAAATATACGTCTGAATAGTTAGAATAATCGTCTTTGCTACCAAGAACCAGGGAGAAATGCATGTCGCAAGGAAGAGCAACACTGAATGATGTGGAGCGGTCAAGGCCAAGTCTGTACAGCAGACTACATCCTAACAATACATAGCGGGGTATAGAGAAATTCCAAGATCTAAATTTGCCCGACAATAGGATACAAGTCCTAGAGACAGTCATCTGTTTCTACTTCGGGAATGCTTGATGCTATGGAAGCACCTGTTGACCGCCACCTACCTCAATCCTCGCATATTTCTATCTCAAAGAAAATCTGTATGTTTGAACCTTTACTTGGAAAGTGACTCTTTGGTCTTTTTGTTCTGCTTATTTACGCGCAACGTCCTTTGCACGATCTTTTATTTGGATTAATGTTTAATTACGGTTCGGTAATACTTGAAGTGATTCCCTGCGGTGTGATGACCTTTCCTTCTTTCCCCAATTGATGACTATGACGGACGTGGATAATTGTTGTGTCTCAATAATCCAAGGTTCCTTATCTCAAGCCAACGTGGGTGTATCAATTGTAATCCTACTCCGGCGACTTGTTTGAAGCCTCGACATTACGGCCTCTCCGATTTGACCGAGCTTGCTTGGTTCTGGCAACCACATGGCTTCGAATTACAGATATTGTACTCTCCAAGAGAGATATTTTACTCAATGATGAATATTCACCTCTTGATCTTTGTCATATATCCAGTTTTATCGAAAAGAATATCGCTCTCACATGTAACTTATCCATTTCCGGGTAGTACTGCCGCCCTGGGATTTTCATGACTAACCAGCAAGTGATAATGGTGCTGTTTGCGACAGCTTGTATATCTCAAGTCTCGTCAAAGAGTCGTTCTAGGATTGGCGAGTTTCTTGGAAATCTGAGTAAATCACTGCTCTCGATAGTCTCTAACCAAAGTCTTCTTCCTCCTGGGTTTCCCGAATGGACCAGCATGTCTTCCAATTTGTCCCATACAGCTTGACTAAGCTTCCTCAGCTCCGTTCCTTGGGTATTATTCAAGATGTTGATGACGCTCTTGAAAAGAGAAATTGGAAGTCGCGAGATACTAGTAAGATGTTAATATGATATTCCGCAATTTTCTTCTGCTGTACCTACTCAGAAGCCGAAATCGTCATCCCAATCTGTCCAACTTGCTCGCTGGATGGTATTAAGGCTAGTATTCCTGGACCGAAGTTGGATGTCAAGGTGTGATACTTCATGCCTAGAGCCCGAAGTGTTTTAATGTTCTCGAGTCTGTGCTTGTATTCGGGAGAGTTTCCATCTAGCAGCGGCTCCAATTCCTGGAGTATTCTCTTGGACACATCTGTGTCCATGCTATGCACGGGATTGCCTGGCCTTCTGCTAGGGTTGTTCCCATGATAGTCCACAACTAGGAATCCCGTACAAGATGGCGTAGCGGCTCCACCACTCTTCTTAAAAAGTTCCAAGATGTAGTATCTCTGCAATACCAGGTGATAAGAGATGGTTTCTGCATTGCTCTCAATCAGTCTCAGAAGGTCTCTCGCTGTCAACGCCTGCAGAGGGAGCCCTAAGCTGTGAATAGTCTCTTCGCGCCAAAACCTAATTGCCTCTCGTAGAGTGATGAGAGATTCTGCGCTTCCAACACACAGAATTAACCTCTGACAGGTTATTAGAGTGCGAGATTTAGCTTGACGTCTGAGATCTGCTTGGATATTTTCGGTATAATACGTCTCAGTTGGTAAAGGCAGGCCGTGGTTCGCGCACCTGCTTTCTTCGCATTCCAAATAGGCCGTGAGACGACTGTCCTCTTTTTGTGGACGTTTCTTTGTCGGCATAGTAGTGTCGGAATCCTGAGGCACATTGCCATTCTCCCTCTTGCTCGGATGCCCTGGGCTTTCTGACAGGGGAGCTTCTTGAGCTCCATTAGCTGGGAGAGCAGCCAAATGCACATCGTCTCGAACTCCAGTGACAACAGAAACACCGGTGCCTTCTCCATTTCCATTGATAAAAGTGACCGAATAGTCAACGACCTGTATTGTGGTCTGATTCATTGCAACTGACATGTCACTAACATTCAGCTCGGATGGAATTTCGGACTGCACTCTCAAAAGTTGAGGATCAACACCATTATCGTTATCAGTCAGTAATCTTAGTGAGAGTGTCAGTACAAGCGTGTTCCTGCAGGGGCAGGTTTTTCTTAAGGGCTCACCCCAGCTTATAAATGATATTTAGCGTTCGTTCATAGTTCCAACCATTATCCAAATGTGCAGCACCGATGGCTGCTGCAAGAGCTTTCCCAACAACAACAGGTCGACCTTTCCCTGATCGGGGATTATAGATGATGCATTTGTCGAAGCCTGTATGCTCAGCCACTTTTTGAAGATGAGAGTAGCTACAGATCCGTTGTTTCAAGCTGGCAGTAGTACCTACAGTGCATTAAATGAATATACGATCAACTAGATGTCAAGCGTCAGAACTTACTTGGTTTAACTTTCTTTTTATACCCGTCGAAAGCAACGCAGGAACGGATAGTATCAAGTCCAAAATCTGCCAAGTATCGATTCCCTTGGCGCTCCTCTCCCTCAGCACCGGGTGCGGTGAGAGCCTCTACTAAACGAGTCTCATCAATCTGAAATTTATAGCCGAGCATCCCTTCCACCTTGGTCTTCCTGCAAGATAGATCCTCTTCTGACAATAGAAACGAAACTGTCTCCATTCTTATTAACTTGATCAGTGGATCAGATGATGAGACGTGAATTTTGTCAAGTTGCACGACAGAAAAGACATGTAAGAATTTTGATTGTGATAAAGTAAAGCTGACCTCAGGCTGCTGCTTCGTATCTTTATACTTGATGGTAGATGATACGTGGATGAGCAAGCATAGATTTATACTCTTTAGCTTTCTACCTAGACGAACTAACGTTTGTTCTGCTATAAGAATCTTATCTACTAGACACCATACTACTGAGGTCAGAGCGCCGGCAGTAGATGTATCTAGAATCGTTTTACCTGACTATCTGGTACATAACACGTATGCCTGTCTCTGTCAGAACTGGCTTAACCTCAACACGACAAAGGTATTCAGATTATACATGTTACCAAGATACAAGATCAACCCAAAGGGCACCGACCTGCTTCCACTATTGTCGACTAACACATGCCGCCTAAAAAGATCGCGGATCTCTGATAGTACCGGTGCCCATTCGTCGCAAACCACGTTGCTGGTCAGCCTCGCGCCGCTCGAGAGACAAGAATGAGCCTAATTCCCTTGGACTTAGAAGGCATTGAAATTGGCCGCTCACATTTTTTCAAAAGGGATTCGGCTCTCAAAGCCTGATATTTGGGCGAATCACTCCGTATTTCGCGGCCGCTGCGGGCTGCCCAAAAATGCAAGGGGCTGCGCCGCACTATCCCTCTTCAGGTGGTTAAGCAGGCACAGTTTCTTAATCTCCTTTTTCGGTGACAGTAGGCAGGGTAAAGCCCGCAGTATACAACCTACGCATGAACAGAATGAGCGATGGTAAGCGAATCCTTAATCAAAATACATGATTGTCGCGCCACCAATGTTATTGAATTTATTGCAATGACCACGACCATACACCAGGAGCGGAGTCAAAGGGTTTGTCGTCCAGTCTATTCCACCCTCTCCTTCTGGTAAAGAGACATAGTGGAAAACACCAGAATAGAATTATGGGATGAGATTGGAAGAATCTATGGGGTATATTGTAGAAATCCGAAACTTCAGTCACCTATGTCAGGTAATTCTACATACAGCTGATGGGATATTTCACCCGCCGCGTGTCTTCCCTGTGAGGAGCGGAATAGGTATGATCGGGTTGTCTCTATTGGCGTTTTTGACCCAACCTTGCGATGCTGACTGCTTGGAGGTGTTCTGTATATATACACCTGCATTCAGGTACATTGCCATGCAAAGTGGTCTGTACTTTCCTCATTCTTGATTAAGCGAGTTTCACTTCGCCGTCGGACACACAACCAGTTTTCTTTCTAAAACCTGGATCTGTTATAGCCAGCCTCTATTCTCTTGAGCAAGCATGTGGCATCAGACGGACCCTAACTTCGATCATGTAGACTGGCTGACCGCAGCCGCCTGACCCTTTTCAGCAATCAATATGTGCATCAGACGGGAGTAAATGCTAAACTTGGTAGCTTAATCCTACCGTACTGTCATGACATCTCCTTAGACGTCCCAGGTCGAGAGCTAGCGTGCATTTGGTGAAAAAGATACATTCATAGACCTACAACTTTCTCCTCCTCCATATGATTCCTGACATTAGAAAGGAAATCTGCCACAAAACAGCTGCTCTAGGAGAAATGAGCATCATTCCTTTACGAATTGAAAGCGAATTCAGACAGCCTCTGCAACCAGTTGGCGAAATGCAATCACATTGCGAAGTTCAGTAAGGGGAAATGTGGTGATCTAACATAGCGGGTTGGAGAGGTTATACTACCACTATTGCGGAACGAAGAAACGAGGCCAAAAAATCAACAAGAATCCCTAGTGTCGGTTTGAACTAAAAGTACATTAGTTGATGCAGAGCATTTGATCGAGAGCCGGAAAAGAGGGCTAGGAGGTACCTGCATAAGACAAATGCAGTCTATACTACGATAATTCGCAATACTCGCCGCGAAAATCTCACTCCAATCTCACTCACGGGCTTATCGTAGTCCTTGCTCCCCCATCCACCCCAAGCGGCAGTGCCGTGGTTGGTGTTCGATGCTTATCGGAGGCTTCTTCCCCCTTCTTGAATTTATTTCGGGTAAATTACTTTAATCTTATGATGCAATCTGCCACGCTTGTCCGGCTCTGTTGCTAGTTCCTAGGCCCATTTGGCTCTTGCCGCCAATTTGTTTTGGAGGAATCATTTTCGGTAGCGCGCAACTTCGAAGAAGCCAGGTACCAAAGCCCCAGTCCCCGAAAGGTGCTGGAAAGCCATCGGACAATCTATACCTTCCGCTCGCATCGCCTTCCAAAGGACATGCTATGGGGACAGCTGGTTATTTGCGATCTGGATCGGTCAGTCTCACTGAGGAATCATCCAGCCGGAGATCTCCAGGGCTCCCGAGGTACTGTTCGATATGGATTGGGGGCTCGAGTGCTGATATCCGGGGTCTTGGTGTCATGGTAAGCGGAGCGCAATCGCGAGAAGCAAGCACATGTGGGGTCTGACTTGGTGCCAGGTATGGGATATCTTTGAAGACAGAGATCTGTTCAACGCACTCAACGAAGATGAGGACTACTCGCCCTCGCATCATGTGGCTGAGATGGTGGGGTGTCTTGGGCTGCCGCCTGTGTCCCTTGTTCGACGGAGTCTGCAGACTCGCAATGATTTTACGGATGAGGGTGAGTCTCCTTACGTATAAGAGGATTGCACTGACGATTCTACTATAGGTAACTGGCTGGGTGCGGGCGGTGTTTCTGTCCCCGCAACTTTCCTGCAGGGGGTAGAGGAGAATCTTAGGGGAGAATCAACAGATGTTTCTCGAGTTTATACGGTTGATGCTGCAGTGGATCCCTGAGAAGAGGAAGGCAGCACAGGAGCTGCTGAACGACCCCTGGCTGAATTCAGGTTCGTAGTAAGGCGATACTGGAATGTATTTCCATTTACTTCCATAACTATTAGCTGCAATAGAGCATATCCCCACATTGACACACCCTCAACCGGCAAGGCTCTACCCCAAAGGTGAAAGTATAGCTATCAGAATACATATAACCCCCACCCAAAGACCGAACCTTATCTAAGCCCACCACGACCACCACCAACCCCAACCTCCACAACCTCATACGGCACAACCCACCCCACCCCGACCAATCCATACTCCCCCACCCCCGGCAGCGCACCCGTCACCCTTGCCCCCTTCCCCCCACTCCCAACCACCCCCCAATAGTTCCTTAACACATTCCCCAACGGACTCGTCACCACAACCTCCACCGTGTTCTCGCCTGCCTGGACCCACCGCCCGATATCCTTTTTAGCCGAACTCAGATCCACCGGTCCAATCGCGTGGCCGTTCACCTTAACCCTGAAGGCGTGCGAGACTTTTCCGAGGTCGAGGATCGCGCCGCCCCCACCTTGCTGCGTGTGGTTCCGGGAAAGGGTGAAGGTCGTGGTGTAGTAGCCTATTCCTGAGACATTTTGCAAGGCAGGGCTGAGCTGAGACCAGGGGAGGAGGGTGGTGAGGTTGGGGTAGGTCGTGTTTGTGCGGGTGGGTCCCGGGGTGATGTTGAAGATGTCTGGGGGTGGAGTCCAGGATTCGAGGGTTAGTGACCAGTTTGTGAGCTGGATGGGGGGCGCGAGCATGGGGTTGAGGGGGAGGGTTTTGTTGGTGGTTGTGGAGAGGGGGAGGGTTAGGGGGGAGGGGTCGTAGGTGCGCTTGAGGGTGAGGGTGGTTTTGTTGTGCTTGGTTTCTAGTGTGGTTGTTGCGAGGGCATCGATTTGGGCGTTTGGGTTTGGGATGGAGATGTGAGGCGGTGGTGGGCTGGGTTTGCGGGGATGGTGGAAGCCGATGATGAGGGTTTGGTTGCCTGCTAGGTCGATGGGGATGGTCGTGTGCGTGGAGGTTTGATTG
Source organism: Aspergillus aculeatus ATCC 16872 (assembly GCF_001890905.1). Lineage (NCBI taxonomy): Eukaryota > Fungi > Ascomycota > Eurotiomycetes > Eurotiales > Aspergillaceae > Aspergillus > Aspergillus aculeatus. Next base: position 238,568 of record NW_017962985.1, read on the forward strand.
TAGATGGCTATTGCAGACACAGAACCCGTCCAGGCGTCGTAGAGGTGCGGTGTGCCGGTTGTCGCGAAGGTGATGGTTCCGGTTGCGGTGCTGTTGACGGGCTGGCCGGCGGCGTCGTTGAAGATGTAGATGTAGGAGGTCTTGGTGGTGGGGTCGTAGCGCCAGGTCGTGTGCACCGTGCTGTTGGTTGCCGTGGATGTCCGCGGCTGGATGTGCAGAGACTCAAGCGTTTGGGCAAGGTTTTGATCGGATACGAGGTGGACGTTGGGGAGGGAGGTGACATTCTGGAGGAGATGCAGCGCCTGCGCCTGGCCCCTGGGATCATATCCACTGAAGGTAGAGGGCAAGCCGCCAGGGAAGATGATCGGAAGACCTTGTTGCGCATATCTGACCAGCTTGCCTACGCCGGCTACAGTCAGAGTCTCGTTCGCCCGGACGATCAGAGCCTTGAAAGCCTGACGATTCGGCGCTAAGATGGCGTGGGCGACATATGCCTCCGGGAGATCGAAGTTGTCAGGACTGAGGTATTCGTACGTAAAGCCTACCCCTGTTAGCAGGTGCCCAGTCTACACTGCAGCAAATCACCTACCTGCTTCCTCGAGATCAGTCGCCGCGTACAACGTCGAGATCGACTCATATCCAGTGGTGTTCTTCGCCCAGAACGCAAGATCCACCTTGGGGATGCCGATCTGCGCCACCCACTGGTTCCGCGCCACGTAGTCAATCCAGTCCGAGTAGAACTCGAAGGCAGGCTGCCGCGGCCCGTGCATCTCAGAGAAGAGGTACGCAAAGGTTGTTAAGCCCGGCCACGTCGTGTTGCCGTAGTTGCCGCCCATGGGCCATCCGTGCAGGATGAAGTTGTTGACCGACCCAGCCAAGGAGCGCTTCAGACCCCAAAGAAGCTCGTCGATGGTCTCCTGATACACCGAGCCCATGATCGCGCCCGCTTCACTGGAAACAATCCGCTTGCCGGCGAGGTGAGCCGGGCCTGCGAATTGTCGGTACCCGTCTAGCAAGTTACTAAACCCCAGGGTTTCGGTCTCCGGGCCATTGACGGCTGGTATGTTGGCCAGCATGTCCATGGGCATGTTGTAGACAACTTGGGAGGACCACTGAACTCCCAGATTATTGGACCACTCGGTGAGTGCCCCCAGGTACTCGGCGTTTAGTTCTGTCAACTGCTGCACGTTAGCACTACTAGACGCTTCATGGGTAGGGATACACGCACGGTCTGCTCATAGTCCTGCGCATGACTTCCTCCCTCGTCCGCTTCATCCGTGACGTACGTGACATTTGAAGATTGCACGCCCGATCCAACCAGGATAGGAAGATATTTGGCGATACTGTAGCCGCGATTCGCCTGGAAGACCTGCGGGAGGCGGGGAGTCCACCAGGTGGCGGCCTTGTATTCCTGGCTATCCTCCCACATGTAGTTCCCTACCTCGCGTAGAAGATCGCACATCTCCGCATTCAGCAGTGACTGCTGCCAGAACGAGGCCATCAGGTGAGCGCCCTCCACCGAGAAATGGTCCACCACCCAGGAACCATTCTCCGACCACGTTTTGACGGGGGATTGCGGCACGGCAGCGGGCACGTCAGCGGGACTCTGGACCTCCCGGTAATCCGCGTGGACTAGGTAGTATGCAAATAGATGACTCTCCGTCGTGGCCGACGACTGCGAAGATGAGATTTGAACGTGCCCGCTGCTGCTGACGGAGCCTGTGATGTCGTGCAGAGAGTCCACGGAGAGGACTTTGACGCTGCCACTGGATGACTTGACCGACCCCGTCACCGCGGCGACGAGCTCACCGGTACCCCAGCCCGGCAGCGTTCCTTCAAAGCCATCGGTAGTGGAGAAAGTGGCATTGTGAGCGGCCAGATCCCAGAGAAGGCCTTCATCGTGATATGGCGCCGGGACTCCGGCCCCTTGGTTGGGGCCAACAGCGAGGTCGACCACGAGCCCGAGCTCTTTCGCTGTCCGCAGCACCGTGAGGGAGAGGTTCTCTGGACATATCACTAACTGTCACAAGCAAAGCAACTAGGTGACCGAGAACTCACTCCAGGCCGGACTTCCAAATCCGTACTGCGTCCAGTCCGCCTGTAGCGGCGCCTGCAAGCCGCCCCCGAAGTTGTCGGAATCACCATAGTTGTAGTATTCCAGAAGTTCAAGGCCTCCGGCACCGGACTTCGCGATATCTTTCAGATCTTGTTCGACCGTGCTGGGGCTGACAGATGCATCGTTGACCCAGTACCGGAAGCGCGGCCGTACGAGGTTCGACGGGTTTTGGAAGCTCCCGTAGTCGAGGTCAGCCAGAACCTGGTCGTTAGTGCCGTGGGCGACAGTCCCAGGCACAATTAGGCCTGCTACGATGGATACAAGCAGGGGCAGCATGACTAGGTCAAGGTTAACCGCTCAACCTCTTGCGTGAAACTTCGATCTCACCGCGAAGCTTCGACTTTATACTTGCCTGGCCTGGGGAAAGGTGCAAGCTCGGATAACCCGACAGTATTGTACCTTCGGGATAGAGATCGACCGAGTGAGCTGCAGCCAAGAGAGAAGTGCATATCACTCATCAAGCAGCTGACAGAAGCTACAGGCACTGCAAGAACCAAAAAAGAGCCAGTCTGGTCGTCGGTTCATGTCGGCCGCCTTCATGTAGTACGATCTAACCTTTAACTCCAATATGACTCTCCCGCTATAGCCCTTGGACTCCTCCTCATGTTTGCGGGTGAAGATAACCAAAAAAAGAATGAGTTGAAGTGCAACTGACGACCCTCGCAGGGAAAAAGCAGGGTCACCAGAGATTGGCGAGGTTCGTGCGGGGCCCCGCAATCCAGTGCCGAGGTGGGAATTCCGGGGTCGGCCGTTCGTCCTCCACATCGGCACCTGGGACCACTCAAGTACCAGCATTTAGACAGAAGAATGCGGGGGATCTGACCAAATCATCATCTGGGACCTGGATGGCCAGAGCCTCGCGTCTTGTTCGCCCGAGAATGTGGGCCACTCCCAACAGAGGTTGCATTTAGACCGTGTCGTCCAGGATTGTACGAGGCCAATTTCCGAGGAATCTCCTCTCGCATTGTCTGAAGTCATCATGACAGCTGAAAGCCGCAGCGAATGAGACTAGGTCGTTGAGCTATTTGCACTATTCCCAGCACTCTTGCTCCACTGGCCCACTTTTCTTTCTATCACCAAACCGATATATCCCCATCTGCACGACCACCAACACAAACCCCGCCGCTACCAACGCAATCATAATGACCAACCCCTTCGGATAGCTAGATCTCACATTAGCACACTCCCACTCCCTGTAATTCATGATAACTTACAAATCATCCGCCTCACCTCCCCGGAAGATCTGGCTACCAGCCATCAGCCCGGCGGTCGCAGACATGACAACTAGGAAACACAATCAGTCTCCACCACTCAAGAAACACACGCACAGGTTCCAAACTTACATAACCTATCAACATAGTCAGCAACCCATCCTCAGACCCCTCTCTATCTCAGCCCCAGAAAGAAAAGGAAACTCACGCAACACTAATACTTCTCTCCCCCGCCGAATCACAATTCACCTGAATCCACGCATTATGCACAGGGTGATACCCGACCGCCAACCCGTTGACCATCGTCCACAGTCCAACATGCCCCCACCGGCCCACGTGCGGCTGCACGGTGCGCAGCACCACCAACGCGACGAGGTAGCTGCCGATCGCGAGGAGGACGGCACACCCCCTCTTCCGGGTGGCATCGCTCAGCCAGGCGAAGAGGAAGATGACCGGGAGGGTGATGAGGTTGCCGATGGCGGCGAGGGCGTTGGCGGTGATCCGATTAAAACCCAGGGACATGATGATGCTGGGGGTGTAGGTGGTCAGCGGGCTCCAGGTGGCGAAGACGCAGCCGGTGGCGAGGAAGTGCGGCCATTTGGCGGTGTTGGTTAGGGTCTTGTAGACGAGGGACCAGGGGATGCGTTCGTTCTCGGGGGAGGTGGGAGGTGGGTTCGGGGTGGGCTTGTCGAGACTACTACTGTTGCTGCTGTCGCTGTCGCTGTTGCTGTCGCGGGTTGTGGGTGAGTTGGATTTCGGGGGATTGGGAGGGCGGTCCGGAAGGCCTATGAAGAGGAGGAGGGCCATGATGATGGACCAGAGACCTTCAACTGCGTTTTCTTAGCATTGCTGCACTTCAAGTCCTCGGCTGTTGGGGTTGAGCTCGGGGTATGCTACTCACCCAGAAATATCCACTTCCACCCCGCTAACCCGCCCCGGCCATCTAGCTTCAGCAGCGCGGCCCCCAGGAGCGGCGCAATCGCTGCACCCCCGAACATCCCGAAGAAGAAGATCGCAATGCGCTTCGTCAGTTATTCCTTCGTGTACCAAGTCGAGAGTGTGTACATCGCGGCCGGGATGTACCCGGCCTCCGCGAGGCCGAGCACAGCCCGCGTGATGAGGAATCCTGTTCGATTACGGATGAAGATTTGAAGGGCGGCGAGGGCTCCGAAGATGAAGACCTGGACACCGATCCAGCGACGGGGCCCGACCTAGTATTGTCAACGAGATACTTGTGGGATCGGGAGAGGGAGCACGGCTCACCCGTTGTAGAGCCATGTTGGAAGGAATCTCCAACAGGATGACGCCCAGAAACAGAAGCTGGTTGCCCAGGTTGATGGTATTCTCGTCGACGGAGATGGCCGAGGCGAAACCTCCAGTCAATGCGCTAGCGATGTTGGTCCGGTCGATTTGGTAGGTTGCGAAGCCGGTGGCTAGGAGGGGGAGCACGAGGTAGTCCGCTCTGCTGGTGGTTAGCTGTGCTTGCTGGGGTGCTTGGCCTGCGTACTTCGTTCGGGTCTGCATATCATGGCGAACATAGCTGACGCTCTCCAGATCGCTATGCATCATCATCGTTTTCGTCTGAAGAAAAAAAAAAACCTGGCGATGGTGAATTTGGTGTGGAGTATTTTGGCTCATTTCTTATCAACGTGTGCTGTACAGGGACCTTGGGGACAACCTTTGGGGTGATAAGATAAAGCTATCGGCAATTGAGGACCTTATGCACAGCGCGCGCACTGTCAGGACGACTAAACAAAAATCTTGAAGACTGAAGTCGCTTCTGTTACTAATGTCCCTGCGAGTCATTTGCCATCCACTCAGTTCCCTTTCCCCCTACAACTCCCACCCCAAACCACCCAACCTAAATCCTCCTCACCACAAAAACCATCTTGAACGAACTGTCCCGATTATGCCGATTCTGCTTGACATCTGCCCACTCCTCCGCCCGCACGTCGACCTCCCACTCCGTCCCCGTCTCCGCCATCACCTGCGCCCACATCCGCCGCCACGACGCCAGATCATGCCGGTAGTAGGTATTGCCCAGCTCGCTGTCCGCGCGCGCCCCGGCCTCAAAGTCCCCGACGTGCCGGCCGACGAGCAGCGACCCTCTCTGCGGCCGCAGCAGCGCGATGACCTGCTTGGCCAGCGCCACCTGCGTGGCCCAGTCGAAGAGGTGGAAGAACGAGGCGGCGTTGATGATGTCGACCTGTCCGGCGAGCCGGGTTAGGAGGGCGCAGGAGGGGTCGAAGATGTCGCTGGGAATGAATTCGGTCGCTAGCGTGGCGCGGTCGGCGAAGAGGGCGTAGCCCAGGGAGATGAATTCGGGGTGCAGGTCGCTTCCGTAGAGCAAGGTGGCGGGAGCGCCTTGGTGGATCTTCGGGAAGTCAGTTTGGGTGGTTCGGGATGGTTGGTTGGGGATGTATGTACTAGGTAGCGGATGTCTTGGCCCATTGCGCAGCCTAGATCCAGGTATGTCTCGTTCGAGGACTTCAGTCGCGAGAGGATCTCCGGGTAGGCCGGGGAGGCGCAGATGGTGATGTCGAGGAAGCGGAAAGATCCGATGCAGGGGTAGGGGAACTGGTTGGGTGGTTAGTTGAGTGCTAGCACATCTGGGTGTTGTGAAGAGGAGGGAAGGGTGGCTTACCACGGCGAAGGCACGATCGCGCTGTAGATCTCTATTTTAGATCATGGAAAGCTTGAGGGTGTAGGGCGCTCACTCACCACCTCCTTGACATGGTCGATGATCTTCTCCTCGGGGATCTTGCTGTACTCGGCCAGCAGAGTCCGGGCGGGCTCCTTGACCTGCGCGAGGTCGGGCTGGTACCAGCTGTACTGCTCGGCGGGTTTGTCTCTCTGCACGTTGGATTCAGCCATGGTGTACGTGTGCTTGGCGCCAAGGGGATTGTTTTATTTCGGATGATGTTTGGCAGGGGAGATGAAGAAGTTTGGTGGGATGAGTGGGCTGTGGGCTGAGGCTGACCCCACCTCTTATCCCCGAGGCTTATCTGATCGATCCACATTGGGAAATCAGGGCCGGTGCAGTGCCTCCCGGCTGTACTACACGGGCTCGACCTCTTATGCGAATGCTTGTGCTACGCAAGCACGTATCTCGGTTTAAATAGGATGAAGGGTAAGGTATTTTGTCTGCAGTTACCAAGTACAAGGGCAAATCTTCAAGGGAACTTATACGACAAGTGCAATGTCGCCTCTATGTATCAGTACTGCGCTGTTGGCGCAGGGGTTAGAGATCGGACAAAGAGCAGGCAAACATAACATACAACATAGTGAATCAAACACATCCAGTCAAAAGACATTGACTACATAGTAGTCACCTCCTCATCATACAGCGCAATCTACTAACAAGAAGACGCACTCCGACACCTCCCCTCACCATGCCCTGCAGCACCATCTCCCACATCCCCCCTCCTGCAAAAACACGACGAAACAATCGGCACATCCGCCGCCGCGACCGCCACCTTCAACTGCTGCGCGACAATCCCCGCCTCAGCCTGGCGGCCCATCTTCACCAAGCACTCATGATATCCTTGCAAAGCCCACACATTATTCGGGTGCTGATGCGCGCGCGTCAAGGATCCCTCCAGCCCCAGATCCTCCGCATAGACGCGCGCCGCATCCTCCACCCGTCCCTGCTCGAGCGACAGCGCCGCAAACGCGTGCCGCGTGGGCACCATCCACCCCCAGGGCTCCGTATACAACAAAGCATCATCCATCTCCACCGCGCGCCGCAGATGCCGGAACGCAAGCTCGTAATCCCCCTTACGGTACTCCAGCTCCCCATCCAACATGGCCGTCGCCACCTTCAGCACGTCGACAATGCGGTTCGGAAAGTCCAGCCGCGTCGGCGGCACCTTCTCCGCTGCCTGCGCATACAGCTCCCGGTACCGCTCCGCAGCGGGAATCTCCCCGGTCGCAGCGCACGCGATCCCCTTGCCGTAGTAGACCATTGTGGTCGTCACGCAGTAGAGGTCCTGATCCTCCGGGACGGCGAGCTGCTTCAGGGCCTCCCACATCCCGAACCGGATGTAGACGTGCACGCGCACGGCGCAGAAGAATTCCAGCCAGTCCGCCATGCGCGGTGACTCGGTGCGCAGCATCGGCTCGGTGATTGTGCGCTCCATGCAGTCGCAGGCCTCCAGAGCGGCCCGCGATTGCCCGAGGAGCATCGCGGCGTAGATGAGCGAGTGGTAGTCGTGCAGGCGGTAGAAGCTGTAGAAGTTCTCCCCTCCGCGGAGGCTGAAAAAGCGGTCGTCGGCGCGGGTTGCCTGCAGGTTGTTGTGCAAGGCGTGGCGGTAGTCGCCTACCAGCACGTAGATGTGGCTGGGCATGTGCCAGATGTGGCCGGCGTCGGGGACGAGGGCCTGCAGGTGATCGGCGGCGAGTAGGGCGGCCTGTGGGGTGGCCGATCGCTCCATAAGATGGATGTACATGTGCAGGAGGCCGGGGTGGTGTTTCCCCTCTGGGGTGGCGAGTCCTTCTTCGAGGACGCGTCTGACTTCGTGAACGGGCGAGGTCTCGATCGGTAGGCCGGTCTGTTCGTGGTAGAGCTTGCGCGGCTTCCAATTCATAAGGGAGTCAGCGAAGAGGGTGCGAACGTCCAGGTCCTCGGGGAACTGGTTGTAGACGGTCCGCATGGCGTCTGCGTAGGCTTTATTGGCGGAGTCGAACTCTTTGGGAACGTTGGGGGAGGGGTAGCGGTGGGGGAGGGCGGTGATTAGGGCTCGCTCTGCGGGAGTCAGATCCGGGTTGGTGGTGAGGTGTTGTAAGGCGAGCTGGGCCAGCCGGTGGCATTTGGGCACGGATCGTTGCAGGTCGTTGGCGTCGAATGCCGCCCAGGTTTTGTTGTAGTTGGGCCCCGCAGCGAAGGCGTAGCCCCAGTACGCCATGGCACAGTTGGGGTCGTGGACTGCCGCCTGTTCGAAGCAACGCTCCGCCTCTTCGTGGTTGAAGGAGTAGCTCCAGATGAAGCCCCGCGTGAACCAGGTCTGTGCTGCTTCGCTCTGGGTAGTGACCCGACGGGTGAAAGTGCCCAGGTTGAAGTACTCGAGAGAGTGGTCGATGGGGCTTGCTTGGATATATTCGGACATCTTTATGGTGTGCAGGAGGTGTCAATTGGACGATTATGCAGGTAAGCTGTTGCAGGATGATTGAAGGGCATGAGATGAGATCGGATGCTCGTGTTGCGCTAGATAGTGCGAGAAGATGTCGATACTTATTACCAAGATGAGTGACTATGTGCACCAATCATGCAGCGCCCAAAACATATATGATGATGTGTACTAATTATTAGTGACCGTGTGTATAGATCTGGACTGCAAACGCCGAGAGGCGCCAAGGTCGGTGACTGAGGGTCATCGCCCCACATTCTCGGTGACGGCCGCCACCAGACCTGGCCTCAATCACCGACCCCGTGTTTGCTCTTCCAGTCCTTATCCTACACCAATGGGATGAATGTCTCGCATGCTCAGATGTGAGGGCGGCGGCATACAGGTGATGTGTGTCTGAGCTTAGACCCAGCTTTGATTTACAACCACTGTATCTGCGTGTGTCCTATTCAAGAGGCAAAAGGGTCTCCGCAAACTCCGGTTGCTCCCCGATGATGTCATAGTCTCATTCACGGCAGAATACTCAGTATCACTACCTAGAGAAAAGCAGGATATCATTGCTCCTTGGAATGTCAAACATCAATTCTCGACGACATCCTACAAACTTTTGACAGCACCAGAATGAAGCCAACACACGACGCCGTCGTCGTAGGCGCCGGTCCCGGGGGCATGTCTACCGTAGCGGCCTTGCTCGACGCGGGAGCTCAAAAGATCCTCTGGGTCGACCCAGCCTGGCAAGGAGGACGATTGAACAGCCTGTACCGGGAGATTTCGTCGTAAGATCTTCCCACCATCCCACATTCCGGCCAGATATGTGTCCATCTCATGCTAACGAACATCCAGAAACACGACCGTCGCAATCTACCTGAAAGCCCTCAACTCCTCCCGAACCCTGCGCTCAATCATCGACTCCACCCCGTCCCCCAATGCAGTCACAGCCCTCGAAGCCATGGACCCCAATTCCACCTGCCATCTCAGCATCGCCGGTGAAATGATCTGCATGCTGATCGAGGGGTTGCTCGCTCGCCCAGAGGTCGAGAAACTGACTGCTACAGTCGAGGAAGCGCATCTTGAAGTAGGGCCCCCCTTCACTTTCTACCCCTTTCATCCTCATCGATTCCCTAAGCAAGAACCTATAGCCAAGCTAACCGCAACCCCAGAAGAACATCTGGACCCTAACGACCACACCCCCCTCACCCAACCCGATTACAACCGCCCGCACGATCCTCAGCACCGGCGCCCACCCGCGCACCCCCACCACCCATCAAAAATATAACCCCAACCTCCACCAACTGGACCTAGACACCTGCATGCGCCGCTCCCTCCTCCCCAACCTCCTCCCCCGCAACCAACCCTCCACCATCGCCGTAATTGGCAACTCCCACTCCGGCATCCTCGTCGTGCGTAACCTCTACGAGCTCGCGCAGTCGAGCCCCAACCAACACGCCATCAAAATCCTCAACTTCCACCGCCGCCCCATCAGATACGCCATCTACACCGACGAAGGGATCATCTTCGACAACACGGGCCTCAAGGGCGCGACGGCTGAATGGGCCCGCGAAGTGTTGGAGCGATCCCCCGACCCGGAGATTGTGGAGTTCGTCGACGATGGCGAGGATGAGGAGGCAGCGTTTCGGGAGTGGTTGCCGCGGTGTACGCATGTGGTGTGGGCGGTTGGCTATGAGCGCGGCCCGATTCCAAGGGTGTATGTGGAGGGAAGGAGGGTGGATGGGAGTCTGGAGTTTGATATGCGGTCGTCGGGGTTTAGGGTCCGGGGGTGGGAGAGTGAGGAGGTGAAAGGGCTGTATGGCACGGGGATCGCGTTTCCGGAGGAGGTCGAGGATCCGGAGGGCCATGTGGAGGCTGCTGTGGGCGTGGCGAAGTTTGTGGCGTTTACGCAGAGGGTTAAGGAGGGGTGGATGGGGAGGGGTGGGGATGTGTGAGGTTGTGTGTGTGTATGAAATACCCTTCTGGTACTGGGATCATGGCTAGTCCAGTAGTCTAGTTGGGAGATAGCGGTGGATGTATACTGATTTGAGGAACTACGCAGCAGCTAGGTGATTCTCAAACACACCGAATCACTAAATATAAAATGCGGAGTATAATCAGTGAAATACGCAAACTGTATTTGTCATATCTCGTAATGGCTACATGACCACGCCAAGATCGACATTTCGCATCAGTGCAAGGTGAAAGATGGGGAGTCTGCCCAGTCTTTCGCATCGCCAAGAGACCCAATCTAAACCGATCTAGATTTCTAGGTTACCTCTATTTGTTGGACATACTATGCCAAGCATCCCACCCGATGGCCCAGACTACCGCTCGGCGGGCGTACTCGGTCGCGGATCTGCAACATGTCATAACCTTATCATCTTGCCATCCGCCCATCGCCAAGACCCGAGCACGCATCACTCTAAACAGTAGATCTGCCCAAATCACCTCACTGAACGACAGTTCCCATGGCTTAAGAGAGGTGCAGCCCTGGCTGGCAGGAGGCTGTGTAGACTGCAGATGATGATGATGATGATGATGACGATGATGATGCCCGCATACTAGAATCGAATCTAGACCCTCTGTCTCACCTGAAGCTGTTCTTCATAGTATGCTGCCAGATCTATAAAAAACCCCCCAAATCCACGCCAGAACAACGACATCCGAATAGATATCAACACACAATTCCACAACACACATACAATTTACTCCTGCCTCAGCACACCCCAAAACCCTCACAAACAAGTCACTTTCTTTCTTGCGTCATGAAATCCCCAATCTCCGCCATCGTCCTCCTTCCGCTCGCCCTGAACGCCGCAGCCGCCGCCCCGGCGGAAGACAGCAGCAGCCTCCAGGCCCGCGGCAGTGGCGGAGACAAGACTTCCAACTCCTGCCAGGTCCGCGTGTCCTACCCCTACTACAAGTTCCCCTGCGCGTCGAGCCCGGAGAACGGGACGTCCATTCTCGGGGCGACGTTCACTTCGTTCTGTTACTATGAGTATGCGCCCCTCCTTTTACGTCTGTTGGAGTTGAGCTTGAGGTGGTTGGGATTGCGATTGCTGATGATTGGATTCGGTGTAGGAACGGCGAGGAGTCCGGCAAGTGGTTCAAGACACCCCGTGGGTGGGTCAGGGATGAGGATAAGCCCAAGCGGTGCGGTATGTTCTTCATCTTCCTTGTTTTGGGTGGACAGCGAAAGGAGAAGTAGATGGGACTGAACTGGACTGGACTGGACTGGGCTGAGCTAATGGTTCCTTGCTTAGATGGATCGACTGTTGAGTGCGTGATCTAGGGCTTCGATATTGAGTCGAGGTTCTGTGGTCACGCTATGAAGGTCTAGGAGGGCTTCTGGATGGTCTCGAAAATATACGAGCCGAAGCAACCACTCTTTATACCATTGGGGGCGAGGCTGGCGACTATCCTGTTGTGTTTTTTGTTTAGCTGGTGGGAACGGTATAGTGCTTAATCATATCGTGCTACGGGGAGAAACTCTTGGGAGGAAAAGGGAGGACCTAAGTATTTGCGAATTGGAAGTTTCTCTGCAAAAGTGTTTCGTACCTATTTCCTACTGGATCTAATGTCGTTTTTTCATAAAGGATAAGGTGATATTTCAAGGAAAGAGATAATTATCAAACATAAGCTCAGACTACCCCTGCACAAAACCACAACACAACCCTCCATCCACCCCCAGAACTACCCTAAGTGCAGACCGCCAGAAAGACCTAATAAGCATACAACACCCGCTCATCCCCACCGGGCACCCTTCCCTCGCGAATCGCGCGATTCGTCCGCCGCAGCCAAACCCTTAACCCCCACGCACTCGCAATCGTCAACACCCCGAACGCTGCATTCGCCGACATGGCCACCAGATACCGCGGCCCATCGCTCTTCGGGTACAGATACGCCGTGTAGATATACGACGCATTGGCCACAACATTGACCACGGACAGCGAGGCCGCCTTCTTCTGGGGGGTCTGGCCCAGCGTCGCCGACACCCACCCCAGAATCACCGAGTTGACCGCGTACGCGCCGCTCGCGAACAGGAAGCAGGCCAGATACCGCGCGGCGGTGTTGAGTGTAATACACGCGATCACGAATCCAATCACCGCAAGCCCCATGCTCGCCGTGATGTGCCAGGTGCGCTCGTTGTAGCGGCCCGATGTCATCCCGACGATAATACTGCATACTCCGGATACGAGGTAGGGCGGGCAGGTCAGGACGAGGGTCATTGTGCGGTCGAAGCCCAGGCTGCCGACGACCGTGGGAAAGAAGTTGTTGAAGCTGCATGCGCTGAGGTGCATGTTCTGCATGAAGGCCAGGAGGTAGAGGCGTGGGTCGCGGAGGGCGTCACGGAGAGCCGTCCAGGTGCTGCTGTTTTCGGACCCGGGGGCTTCGTGGGCGACGGTGTCGCGCGTGATGCGGTCGTGGGCGAGTTGGCGCTCGGCCGGGGTGAGCCAACGCGTGGTGAGGGGGTGGTCCGGGAGCATGATGAGGCCCAGGGCCGCGATGAAAAAGGTGACCACCCCCTCAATGATGAAAAGCCATTGCCAGCCCTTCAGATTGTGTTTCTGGTCGAGAGTGGCAAAGGTCGCGGCGGCGATGAGTCCCGCTACCGCGGTGGCCACGATGTTCCCGGTGTACAGGATGGAGATGCGCAGGGCAATCTCCTTGCGCGTGTAGAACAACGACAACAGGAAGAGCGCGCCGGGGTAGAAGGGGGCTTCCGCCACGCCGAGGAAGAACCGGACCAGCACGAGCGAGACGTAGTTCTTGGTGAGGGCTGTGAGGGCGGAGACGATCGCCCAGCTGCCCATGCAGATGCTCATGAAGAGCGAGGGGCGGATCTTGGGGGAGGACATGAACATGTTCGAGGGGATCTGCATGAGCAGGTAGCTGGCAGTGGTCAGTGGGAGGGTGCTGTGGGTGCGGGACATGCTTCACGTACCCGATGAACAGGATCGAGATGCAGGTGTTGTATTGCGTCCCGACCAGGTGGAGGTCTTCCTCGAGGTTATTGAGACGCGCGTTGGCGATGGCATTGCGGTCCAGCTAGATGATTGATTAGTGAGGACCATCCTGGTACTGGGATCGATCACTAACATAATTCAGAAAATACATCATCCACAGAATGGGCATGATTCGCAGGTCCAGCTTGCGGACGAGACGGATTTCCACCTCATCGGTCTTGGCCGTGGCTCCCGAGTAATCGCCCCCCTTTGCATCAAGCAGCTCAGAAGACTTGATGTCTTCCACGTGCACATTGCTGGTCTTCTGCGCCTCGAGGGCGAGATCGGTCTTCTCTGAGGTCTGCGTGGCCATCGCTATTTTTCAGGAGTGCGTTGGTTCTAATTGAGGTCAAGGAGAGGAGTGCATGGCAGTAGTAGACCTGCAAGGCCTGACTATCGATTTATACCCATGTCTTGCGCATCTCTACCGGTGAAGGAAACACCGTAGACAATCTCAGGGTCGACAAAGTACCCGTGAACATGGGTGTATCCACCGTGGAATTGTCGCAGCTGTCACCCCAGATTTCCCCCGCAATCCCCACAGAAACGCGGGGAGGCCCAGAATTCCGGGGGAGACTTAGTCCGGGTATACGCCACGTGCCGGGACATCCTCTGGCATGCAAGGCAATACGAGACGGAGAGCCTTGGCATGGCTTGGATGCTTGGCTGGCACGGGGGGCGAAAACCCTCTTCTTTTGGATGCTGGGCCAGTGGTACTCGTGGATTACATCTGCCTCAATCGGATAACGAGCTGTCAATTTCGATTGATATATCGGCATGGTATTGGCAATGGTTTATGCTTAAAGCCTTAATTTGTGAGATACAGCTCTGCGTCCGGGTATTTTGTATGAGACAAAGTCAGAGGTTGGAAGGTCGATGGTATCTTGAGTCTTTCCAATAACGGCGATACGGGATAGAGTGATTAAAACGATGTAGTGAGGTTTGTAGGCTTTAGCCTTCTCGAGAATTTCAGCTAGCGTGTCATATGTTGAACCAAACCCTGATGGCACCACAGAGTTCCGGGTCTGAACGCAGACTTGGCATGGGCGGAGATGTTATCCTCCGGGTGGCGCAATAACCTGTTGTTTAACGACGACAAAGTTACCTCAAGGATCGGTTGCCACTCGCTTGAATGAACTCAGATACATGTTGATAATGATTGAGATGAAGCCATTGGGCATGGGCAAATCCCGCCTCATACTTTCTAGATTAGTGCTCGTCTAATGTGCAAGAATCGCCACTCCATCTAGCCACAAAATGCTACAAGTAGTACTGGATGCACAAGACGAGGCTTCAGATGCCTTAACGGCAGATCCAGCTTGTTTGATGCGGCCAGATTCAGGTGGCAGCCTTGACCTGGCCAGTTGACCTGGGTGCAGTAGAAGGATGCAGATTAGCATACAACAATTCTCTCATTGTCCTAGGCAGTTTACTCGAGGACCCTAGCAGCTCCTTATATAATACATTGCTTCGCCGAACAACCACACATTACTACAGGAATCTCACCAAAAGGCCTGCAATACTACCATTGCCATGCCTATCGCCAGTGGATTAGTAAGCGAGAGGCCAGCAGGCGCAGAATTCTCGCTGCTGGTAGACGAGGCCGCGGTTTTATCGGCAATTTCAGTACCCGTAGAGCCCGTAGTAGTAGCTACAGTTCCAGTGCCCGTAGCAGATGACGAAAGCGCGGACGATGAATACGACGCCTTGGGACACACGTTGTTGTAGACGTACTGCTCCGGATCACCGCTGCAAGTAGTCGCAGACCCCGCGTCGTAGGTCCCGTTCGGGTAGATCCAGCAGTTGCCCGAGGCATACGTCGAGTTGTCTGCATTCTCCGGGTTGAAGACAACGTAGCTGCAGGAATCGGCCCCCGCACATAGACTCAAGCAGTCCGGTGCACCGGTGCTGGTCACACAGTCGTCAAAGCAGTCGCTGGGCGCCGGGTACCCGCAGACCGAGGCGACAGCGGTGGGAGTCGCGGTGGCGGCGCAGGCGCCAGCCGTGGTCGTGGTTGCGCTCCCGCCCGAACACACGGGTTCGTCGTAGACAGACAGGTAGGGACTGCTGCAGTCGGAACTGCCTTCGCTCGCGTTGTAGGATTGCCCCGGGTACAGCCAGCATGTGCCGGATCCGGTGGTAGGGTTGCCAGCGGCGAAGATCACAAAGCTGCACGGAGGGTGGGCGTTGCAGTAATCCCAGCAGTTGGCCGTGCTCTCGCTGGCGACAGCGAAGTCGTCGCCGGGTTCCGGGTAGCTGCAGAGAGTCGTGATGAGGGAAGCTGTACAGGTTGCTGCGGCGGCAGTGGAGGTGGTGGACGTAGAGGTAGTGGAGGAAGCAGTGGCCGCTAGGGCCCGTGGTACCATCAGGGCGGTAGCGACCTAGCAGTAAACAGCTTTCATTTTTTGCTCGTTGCAGGCGAAGTCCGTAAGTAGGATTGGGAAGTGGATGTGTTCAAAGTAGGAGGAATGGTTAGTATTTAACATTTAAATAGGACCGTTAACTAGCTACTACTAGCTACTAGCTAGGTAGGTAGAAAGGGGTAACAAGCTGTGTTAACCAACCATCATACAGACTAGCAGGAACAAGCCCTGGGCGTAGTAGATGAACGGTGGAGAAGTCTTACATGCTACTGGGCACTTGAAGCCTCAAAGGACGATGTCGGTTCCCTTGAAATAACTGATTGGAGGATGGAAAGAACCAGGGCCGACTCGGCTAAAGTGGGGTCGGGGATCGGGGCTGAGTGATACCCCCGATCAGGCCAAGGGCAGATGAAGCGGAATGGTCAGGGTCCCTAATATGTGATAGCGTTGCGCTAGTCAGGGCCGGTGTTGAATAGCCCCCTGCATCAATCTTGGAGGATACGGAGTGCCCAATGATGTTTGAGAATCTGCTTTTACCTGTGGGGGCTGTTCTGTGTGCCCTTCCGCCGCGCGCCCTGAGTATGTTCACGTGCCATTTGTGAATGTAAATGGGCCTGAGTATATACACGAGTCCAGATGTGGATTACTAACTAGAAGCTGTGATGTGAGCCTGGATACTTACCGTGCTTACAATTTTAGGATTATAAAAGTGCTTTCTGGCTATAGCGCCAACTTTGGTGGATTTTGTTTCTATCTTTGCTCTTTTCTTTCAAGGCTTGGCAGATTTCAATGGAAGCTAGTGTTAGGCTACAAACATTGCAACCTTTTACAATAGCAGATGTGAATCAATGCAGAGTTTAGAGATTCAACCTCCCTTCACTAACTTCTCAGACAACCTGATTGCTTATAGTAAGGACTGCTTGTGATGAGACCGAGTGATTTTTCCGATCATATAAATTGCTTTGGGACTCAACCCCAAGCGCTTCCATCATTGTCCGGATGAAGTCTTTGACCTGCAACTTGATATACTGAAACTTTCGCATTCTCTCCCATATAGGATTTTTTTTCTCTTATACATTAGCCGTATTACTGCATTGTAGAATGCTGTGTATTAAGAGATCGCCCTAGAGTTTGCGGTGAAGGTGACTTGGTGGCGTCTTGAGGATGGAAGCATGGTTCACCTGTGGCTATAGTCAGCCCCGGAAAGCTATTTATCACGAGTGTTCGCTTTGAATGTATCTCTGGTGGTTTAGAACTGTCAGAAGAGTATATCTCGTTGTTTATACCCAGTGTTGGATCGGAGGTCTTGGAATAAGTATCAGCCTGCATTGGCAACAATAGGTATGAGTAAACAACAGGGACCCGTTAATCAGCAGTAGATAACAGCAGCCATGAGCGAATTCAAGGAGGGACCTAGATCTGCCAGGGTCAGTCCTTTACAGCAGTGTTTAGAATCGGTCATACAGCAGGGGACTGAAGATATTAATGCATGATGTCCATTTGGAATAATTTGTTGAGACTCTTTCGTGGATCTGTTTAAGCTATGTCCGTTTACAGTAGATGTTGACTACCAGTCAAATCATATGTGGCAGTACGCATCGCGATCGAGATTCACACAGCGCCATGCACCACCTTCTCCAGAAAGACTCTCTATATAAACAATAGCAGATTCTTTCAGCCTTATACAACTCCTAAGCATGGTTCCGATGCATAGAACTCGGCATCATGGCAAAAAGGCTTCACGTTGGTGAAATAGCGTCACGACCCTTAAGGGCGGCCAGATGCACGTTGTGCACCCACTTAGCGTGATCAGCAAACTTATTATACAATCACATATTCACATTAGGTGCTTTGGCAAGCCAAAATTGAGCTACAGTGATTTCTCGGCCGACATGGAGCTGTACCTGCCCGCAATGCAGCAAAAGTGTTGGAGGGGCATTGCGTGACCGGGCCGCGCGCTGGCGGCATCGACCCAAAAGTAGGGCAATGCATTGGTCGCAGCTCAGCGGAAGCTCAGCCCTAATCACTGCATCCACTAAGCTATCCAATACATCCCTGATCTTCTTGAGCATTGCTCTCGGGTAGATATCTTAGTCGTAGGTACAAGTGCATCTATCGCCCGACACCTACTCACCATACTGTACCCCAGAGCCGGGAATGACCCTTACTCCCCTCGTTATCACGCCATCCCGGCCCACATTGATGCTACGCACGCAGATCAACCGCGACAACGACCAAACAATATAAAAGTCTCGATAGGATCGCTTCTGGCTGCATCGTTACGGCCTGACTTTGGGAATTGACATTAACATTCTCACCATAACCCAACCACCACAATGACATCCATCGAGCCCGCGCGCCCGCGCAAATCCCTCATCCTCAACGCCTTCGTTGAGATGTGTAGGTCCCTCTTCTTCTCCTCTATCCTCCACCTCATGAACAGAAGCTGACTCCTCAAAGGCAGTGGACACCAATCGCCGGGTCTGTGGCGCCACCCCGAGGACGAATCGCACCGCTTCAACGACATCGAGCATTGGACGGAGCTGGCACAGCTGCTGGAGGCGGCTAAGTTCCACGGGATCTTTATCGCGGATGTTCTAGGTAGTCTCTCCTTCACGTTTCCATTCAACAGACTAGAATGTTCAAAGCTAAGAAAGTGCCAGGCGGCTATGACGTGTACAAGGGCCCCCGCAACTTGGGGCCGGCGATCGCCTCGGGCGCGCAGTGGCCGGTCAACGAGCCGCTGGCGGTCGTGCCTGCGATGGCGGCGGTGACGAAGAGCATCGGGTTCGGGGTGACGGTGGCGACGACGTACGAGCAGCCGTACCACCTGGCGCGGCGGCTGTCGACGGTGGATCATCTGACCAAGGGGCGGTAGGATCCCCTTTGCTCTCTGCAGTCATTTAGGGGTGTTTACGTTCCTAGCTAACTGGGTTGAGTAGTGTCGGGTGGAATGTACGCATCCTCCATCTCCTCATCTTCTTCTGCCCAAGGAAAAGGCATCTAATGAGAAATAGGTAGTAACAGGGTACCTCGACTCGGCCGCCCGCAATTTAGGTCTCACCGAACAGCCCCAGGTAGCCCAAGCCCTTCCGAATCAACCCCAGCCCCAGCCCCAGACACTAACAAAGTCCAGCACGACACCCGCTACGCCACAGCCGAAGAATACCTGCGCGTGACCTACAAACTCTGGGAATCCTCCTGGCGCGACGACGCGGTGCAGCTCTCCCGGACCACGGGGATCTACACCTCCCCGGAGCTGGTCCGGCCCATCAACCACACCGGCCCCAACTTCACCGTCCCCGGACCGCACCTCTGCCAGCCGTCTCCGCAGCGCACGCCCGTCATCCTGCAAGCGGGGACGTCCAAATCCGGTAAGCTGTTCGCGGCGCAGCACGCGGAGGCGATCTTCGTGGCGGGCCACTCGCCCTCCGTCGTCAAGAATAACATCGCTGAGATCAGGGAGCTGGCCGCCTCGCAATTTGGGCGGGACGGCACGAGCATCAAGTTCCTGGCGTTGCTGTGTCCCGTTCTCGGGGCGACGGAGGAGGAGGCCCGCAACACGTTCAAAGAGTATCAGAGCTACGGGGATGTGGAAGGGGCGTTGGCGTTGTTTGGCGGGTGGACGGGGATTGATTTGAGTCAGTATGGCGAGGAGGAGGAGTTGCGCGGGGTGCAGAGTAATGCTATTCGGTAATTTCCAATCCTTCCTTCCTTTCTATGTTGGTTGATTGGGAGGGGATGCTGATGGTGGTGTGTGTGTACAGGTCTGCCGTGGAAGGCTGGTCGAAAGCCACCCCGGAAGTGGCCAAGTGGACCAAGGCCACCGTCGGCCGCCATATCACCGTCGGCGGGCTGGGGGCGACGCCTGTGGGCACGCCGGCGCAGGTGGCCGATGAGATGGAGCGGTGGGTCGCCGAGGCGGATGTCGATGGATTTAATTTGGTATGTCTTGCTTGCTTGCACTTCACTTATTTCCCCGTGGGCTGTGGATCAGGGGGTGAGGGTAGGGGTAGGGTAAACAAGGCTAACAGCACCAGGCATACGCCATCAAACCCGGCTCGTTCAAGGATATCATCGACCTGCTGCTGCCGGAGCTGCGGAAACGGGGTCTCTTCTGGGAGGACTACGCGGTGCCGCGGGGCACGTATCGCGAGAACCTGTACGGCCGGAGGGGCCAGACGGGGCCGCCGGAAGGCCATCCCGCCGCCAAGTATCGGTGGCGTGCTGGGGTGGCGGCGGAGGAGCATCAGATTCCGGAGTGATTCGTCTAGATCGACATTACAATGTCTGTGGATGAGATTTATTGCATGGTTGTGAAAGTAGTGAAATATGTCTATTGCATGCTGTTTTAAGGAAAATCTCTAGCAGTCTATGGATTTAGCTCTGGGTTTCATCCTACCCCGGATTCAAACCCTCTTCCCCAATTTCGCGCTGGTCTTCACCCGAATCCCCAATGACAGCACCGTCGCCGCTAGCGCCATGAAACCCGCGTACAGAATGGCCGGCCGATACGCCTTCGTGCCTGCCCCCTCACCCCCCGACGCATCGAGAATGTATCCTGCAATCGGCGAGCCCTGCCACCTTGTCAGTAGCCGTCCCCTCACTCCCCAGACTCACCCCATTCTGCTTTCAGAAGAAGAAAAGCAAAGAGGAATTGAAGGCAAGACTCACAAGAAGATAACCCCCCGCCCACCCGGTAACAATCATCCCCATCGCGACGCCCACGCGCGCGGACCCAAACACATTCCCAACCACCGTAGGGATCGTCGAGAAGAACCCCCCATTCGACATGCCGTTAATGACCACAAAGACGATGAGCGGGCCGATAGACGTCGACACGGGCCAGATGATCAACATACTCAAGGCAGAGAGCAGCAGCGAGCCGAACAGCGTGTTCAACGGACCGATGGTGTCGCTGGCGAAGCCGCACGTGAGGCGGCCCAGGGCGGAGGAGAAGTTGAAGGCGGCGACGACGCCGGCGCCGGCCGTGGAGCCCATGCCCAGGGCGTTGACGTAGAGGGGCAGGAAGAAGGGGGGCACCAGCAAGGGGAAGGTGGCGATGGCGCCGACGGCGAAGAGGAGGCAGAAGCGGAGGTCGCGGAAGAGGCGCCTACAATACATTCAAGCATTAGATCGGGGGGGGTGGGAGTTGGCTAGGGTTAGGGAGAGAGGGGGTTCTCACCACTCGACAAACGCAGCCCGCGGGATGGGAACGCGCTGCTGCACCATCCACGCGGCGGGCAGCCCCGTGGCCAAGGTCATGAAGCCGATCACCCGGAAGGTCCAGGCGGTGCCGACGCTATTGAGCAGGGCGTTGATGAGGAAGCTGAGCGCGGTGCCGCCGAGGCCGCCGGCCGCGTAGACGATCCCGTTGGCAGTGCCGCGCTTGGCCTTGAAGTACTGCGCAGGGATCGTCGAGACGACCATGAAACACATACTAAAACCTATTAGCCATCGCCATCGCTATACCTTTTCTCCTCCGAGAAGAGCCGGTGGCAAACCAACCTAATCCCCACCCCAAACACGACCCCCTGCGTGACAAACAACCCCGCAACACTGCGGTACGAGAACCCGCTGAGAATCGACCCCAGCCCCAAGCAAAATACTCCCAGCATCGCGCTGGTCTGCGTGCCTAGCTTCCGGATCAGCTGCGCGTTGGCGATCCCCAAAAACGAGATGCAGGCTGTCGCCAGTGACCCCACGAACGCCAGCGTCGACGCCGCCGCCAGGCCCTCCCCCACCAGCGCCGCCTGCAGCACCCCCCAGCAGTACGAGGTCCCGATCACCCACCACGTCAGCACCGCGCACGCCCCGATCACGAGCCACCCGCGTCCGCCGTCGGGGACCTCGGCGTCCGCCTGCGCGGACGCTTGCATGATCGCGTCGGTGGCGGAGGTTGGGGCCGCGGAGGGGAGTTTGGGCGCGCGCGACTCCAGCTCGATTGCGGGGGCAGTTTGCCATTCTACGGCTGTTGAGGTTGAGGTTGAGGCCATTTTGCTGGGCTGTGGAGGATGGGGTGTAGGTACTGAGGGTTGTGTCAGTGTAGGTGAGGGTTGTCGGGGCTGTCTGGTGATGAGCAGCCTGAGGTACTGTCCGGCCACCAGATGAAGTTGAATTTGAATGTGACTGCACTTCGGTGATGAAGAGAAACCTGGAGGTTGAAGAATGCACAGAAAGACTCGCGATGATTCACATCTCGTCGGTTACCCTCGGTGGCCCACCCCGAAACCTGGGTCTGGGGTGCAAAATTGGAAAAGTGGAGCATGTCATGGTAAGGGCGTGGACGATGCACGACACGGCAGAATCATATACAGAGTTTTCAGACCAGCAGTTTTTCATGGCTTGTAGACTATTCTGGACTGATCTACTGCATAGAAACGAGCCAATGATAGAAATAAAGTAGGGAGGTCTAGAATGTCCATTTGGTCCATCAACAAGGTTGCATGAGATTTTCAGTATACATTCACAAGCTGTGCATAATTACTCATCCGGGCATGTGAATGCACATCTGCCTGCTATACTTTGTTAACATGCGAGGCATACACCCTCATTCCAAGTTGATCGCTACTCTGCAAAGGAGATATAAGAGGATAAGACTGGTCTGCACAAAGTAAATCCAGAGTCAACTCATGTCAGTACCCCTCGACGCTAGGTGACATCACCCTCGCATTGGCCGTCTCGCCGACGCCAGCTCAACCCCTCTTCACCCCGCACGCCATTCACCCCGTTCATCCTTTACAACCACTGTACTGCACCTACACCTACCCCCGTCCCCATCCTAAACCTCATACTTACACATTCACAACCACCAACAACAACACACCATGACCACCCCAGCCTGGCAACAAAAAGTCCAAGCCAAGCAAGCCGAAGCACTGGCCAAGATCCCCGCCGAATGGCGCCTGCCCGCCGCCCTCCTAGCCACCGCCTCCCCCATCTCCCCCGAGAATGTCCTCTCCATCCCGCGTAAGAGCGGGCTCCTGAGCTCGCGCGAGCTGGCCATCACCGAGACCGCAGATGCCACGACGCTCCTCGCCCAACTGGCGGACGGCACCTACACCGCCGTCGAAGTGACAACAGCCTTCAGCAAGCGCGCCGCCATCGCGCAGCAACTGACCAACTGCCTCACGGAGACGATGTTCGACCAAGCGCACGCCCGCGCAAAGGAGCTAGACAGGCACCTCGCAACAACCGGACAGCCCGTCGGCCCGTTGCACGGGCTACCCGTCAGCGTAAAGGATATGTTCCACGTGGCCGGGGTGGCCTCAACGCTGGGCTACGTCGCATTCCTGGACCGACCCGTCCAAAAGGCCAACACGCCGCTGGTCGACGTGCTGCTCGCCGCCGGCGCCATCATCTACGTCAAGACCAACGTTCCACAAACGCTGATGACCGCCGACTCGCACAACAACGTCTTCGGCCGCGTGCTCAACCCGCACCGCCGCACGCTGACCGCCGGCGGCAGCTCGGGCGGCGAGGGCGCCCTCGTCGCCCTCCGCGGGTCGCTGCTGGGCGTCGCCACCGATATCGCGGGCTCGATCCGCATCCCCGCGCACTGCTGCGGCTTGGTCGGGTTCAAGCCCTCGATGGGCCGTGTGCCCCACGCCGGGGTGATGAGTCCCAGCGTCGCGGGGTATCTTTCCGGGATTTCCCCGGTGATCGGGCCCATCTGTCACTCCGTCCGTGATGCGAATCTGTTCATGAAGACCGTCTGTGATGTGCCTCCTTATGACTTCGATGATGCCGCGTTAGGCATACCGTGGGCTGTGTCCGACCAAAACGAAGGCGAGAAGCTGCGGATCGGGCTGTTCACGGCGCACCCGGGTCTGCCGCTGCACCCAAACATCGCGCGGAACCTTCATCGGGCGGCCGATAAGCTCGCTGCTGCGGGCCACGGGGTTGTGGATATCACTACGCAGTTCCCGGACATGGAGGATGGGAATGAGATCGCCTTCGGGCTGTTCGGCCTCGACGCTGACCGGACAGCGTTATCGCATCTGGATGCAGCGGGGGAGCCGCACGTTCCGTCCGTGGGGATTGTCAATGGATCCAACACGACAAACCCTGCGCCAACCTTGCGCGATCTATTCAGGCTGACCGCCCGAAAGGCGGAGATCACTGCGCAGACGCGCCGGGTGTTCGTAGAGAAGAAGCTGGATGTGATCCTGGCGCCGGCGTACCAGAGCTGCGCCCTGCCGCATGATACGTACAGTCATGCGTGGTATACAGTGTTTTGGAATTTGGTGGATGTATGTTCTACTCTAACATCCTTGTCCTGGCACGAGGGAGATTGGGTGCTGATCGCGTACAGAGACCGAGCTGCGTGCTGCCGTTCGGCAGGTCAGATGCTGCTGCGGATCGGGAATGGTTCAGACAGGATGCAGTATATCGACCCCCTTGTAAGTGTTCCATCCACCGCTATGACACTCCAATTGATGGGATGCAGATCGACCGGAGGAAGTGGAAGGTGCGCCTTGTCATGTGCAGTTGGTCGGACGGCGGCTGAGGGAAGAGGTGCTGGCACGACAGGCGGAGTTGGTAGAGGCGGTTCTGAGGAATGACTAGGCGGTTGCAGGCTGGTCAATGCATAGGGTGTGGATGGCTGTCGTAGCTTGCTATTCTCTGGTAGATTATCGATCAAATAACCTCATTCTCTTAGCCACAAGCAGAAACAGCACAATCAAAACCAGGATAACCCCAATAATCCCATACCACCACGCCAGGCCTCCAGGCGACTTGCCAGGCACCATGACGTTCATCCCAAAAAGCCCTGTGATAAACTGCATCGGCACGATCGTCGACGCCACGACGGTCAACCGACTCAGCGCCGTAGCGATTTCATTGCGCATGCGCCCGGAGTCGAAGTGCAGCTGCGACAGATATTTCGACTGCGACCGCGAGAGCATCTGCTCCGCCTGCTCCAGATTGGCCATCATGGTCAGCACGTGGTCGCGGATGTCACTGAGATACAGAGCCACCTGGGTCGACGTAGCCGCCAGCGCATCACAGTGGCGCGCAAAACACCGGATCACATCCGTCTTGTCATGCAGCAGCTGTCGGATCTGAATCACCTCCTTGCGCCACTTGTAGATCTGCTGCAAAGCCAGTCCAATCTCGTCCGGGCGGGTCACGGCAATGTGGTCTTCCATCAGGTCGACACCGGTCTCCACGCGAGCAATGAACGGGGCAAAGCCGTCGACAATCGCGTCACTAGGAGAGTAGAGTTAGCGTTGAAGAAGGAAATACGGGGAGGGGGTCGTACATGATAGCATAGCAAATCCAATCACTGGTCAGCGCCAAATGGCTCCGGTGTTCCTTGATACGATTCCGGACGTGGTCAGCGTGCAAGCTGGTGCCGAAGTTGAAACTGAGCACCCCCTCCGGGAAGACAACAGCGTAGAGGTTGTGGGAGACGATACACACGCCGTCGTCGGTCTTGCGGGAACTGGGCGGTCGCAATGAGAGGAAGTAGTAGGACTCGAAGAGCTCGATCTTTTCGCGCGTCTCACGCTGCGTGATGTCCTCGACGGTCAGCGGGTGGAGACCGAAGCTCCGCGCGAGGGTCTCGATGTCCTCATCGGAGGCGGCGGTCACGTCCAGCCACCAGAGGCCATTATGGACGCCCGTCTCGAGCAGAGCTACCACTGGGTTGTATATGCCACAGAGATCATCCAGGCTGGGCGCATGAACAAAGAAGTCCAGCTTGGTGGTGAAGAAGTTCAGGGAAGAGGATTCTTTCGCGGCCGGGGCGGCCGAGTCGTCCGCCGGGCGGAAATCCGGGGTCGACGCGGCCATGATCGGCCTCGTCAGCCTTTTAGTCGGGTGTGAAAGATGAAGTGGTGAGGGGCATCAACAGTTTTTCGCTGCACACAACGATCAGGGGCATTCTGACCGGACTGTCATCCCTTGTGTGAAGTCAGAGAGGAGAAAGGTTGCAGTAAAGACAGACGGGAGAGTGGCAGTGTCGATGCCAAGAGGAGACTCTGAAGAGGGAAGCCAAGACTTTTCCGTGGTACCAAAAGCAATAAACAATGCAACAGTGCAAACACCCGACCGGGCCCGGCGCCTGAGGCATCGCCCCCGACTCGGCGCCGGTTTGGCGGGCCCGGCTTTTGCGGGGGACGGTGACTGCTCTCGGCACTTGCTTTTCTTTTTCACTTTCTGCTTGGTACCATCACTTCAAAAGTGGTTGGTAACTTATACATGAGATACCTACAATCTCGGTGTCTCTGTTAATCGTTCCTTTTGATCCTATGATACCATTCCTCATCATCACAACGAAGACATATCCATTTACTGCAGCTGCCTCAAGATCCAAGGTTGAGTACATATACTATGGCATATATGCTTTGTACACCCCGGCTAAGAGCTCATCCCCAGATCTCGTTTAGCCACTAGGTCTAGACACAACTCGTCCCTGCCTCTGTCTATCCCAATCTCTATCCGATTATCCGGAGACACAAAGGTCGGTGAGTCAGACACGTCATGGAACGGCCCACTCCAGGGTCCATCGGTTACCCCGGACCCAACTGCGTGGACGAGGTATAACTAGCTGCTCCCCGGCTGCTCTGCCCCTGCGACTCTTCCTTCGAACAACCACATCCCCAAACCCTTCAGTATGCCATTCAATATCATCATCGTCGGGGCCGGCCTCATTGGCCCCCGTCACGCCCAAACCGTCCAGGCCAACCCCAACACCAACCTCCTTGCCCTGGTGGATCCCTCCCCCAACGCTGTCCAAACGGCCGAGACCCTGCAGACAGCCTACTTCCCCTCCGTGGCCGCCCTCCTGGCCAGCCCCTCCACCCCGCGCCCCGACGCAGCCATCGTCTGCACTCCCAACCACACGCACATCCCCATTGCCACAGACCTCCTGGCGCAGGGCATCCACGTCCTGCTAGAGAAGCCCATCAGCGACGACCCAGCAACCGCCCGCGCCCTGCTCTCCACCCTCACCCTGTCATCTCCGAAACTGCTCATCGGCCACCACCGCCGCTTCAACCCCTACATCACCGCCACAAAGCAGCTCCTCTCCAGCGACGCGCTGGGGCCGCTCATCGCGCTCAACGGCCTCTGGACCCTGTACAAACCCGAGAGCTACTTCGCCCCACCGGGCGACTGGCGCCGCAGCACCACCACGGGCGGCGGGGTGCTGTCCATTAACCTGATCCACGACGTCGACCTACTACACTACCTCTTCGGCCCGATCACGCGGGTCTTCGCCGAGCAAACACCCTCCACGCGGCCGTCCCCCCCGCACGATGCCGAAGAAGGCGCCGCGATCACTTTGCGGTTCGCCTCCGGCGTGGTAGGCACTTTCCTGGTGTGCGATGCCACGCCGGCGCCGTGGAGCTTCGAGGCCGGCACCGGCGAGAACCCACTCATCCCGCAGGTTCAGGGCCAAGGCGGCGAAGGGTTCTACCGGATCTTTGGGCAGAAGGGGTCGTTGAGCGTCCCGGACATGCGGCTGTGGAGCTACGAGGGCCGCGCGCAGCGCAGTTGGAACGAGGAGTTGGCGGTGGAGCAGGCGGCGGTGGACACGACGCAGACGCCGTTCGCGCTGCAGCTGGCGCATTTTGTAGAGGTGCTGGAGGGGAAGGTTGAGCCAGTGTGTTCGGGGGCAGAGGCGTTGCGGGCGTTGGATGTGGTGGACGCGATCGGACGGGCGTTGCGGACGGGGCAGGTGGTGGATGTGGAGAATTAGTATCGGTCAGAATAGTTGTGACTGTAGTATAGTCAGTTCGTATAATGCCATTATCTGCTTAACCAGCTAAGAGCCCGTGTCGACTCCTCTTCGCAGAAAACACAATCATCCGCCATCACTCTTGGACTAGTGAGTAGCAAGGATCGTGGCTCAGCAACTGCGCCAACCCTCCCCCAATTCACAATATTCCCGTCCACCTTCACCACCATCCATAGCCCACAAACCAACACTGCAAGAAAAGTATGCACCGGACCGATCCGCCATGCAACCAACACCCAGCTTACAATTTGCCCACACATACGACCAGTCAACCCAACAACCCCCTCTCCCCCCCAACCCCATCGGTGATTGGCCAGGATCCCATCCCCTTAAACGCCACACCACGAGGCTGTGGCTGCGATACGAACTGTGGCTCGGGCAGGGCAGGTCAGGTCAGGCACAACGGACCCCTATACCTTACCGCAAGGACTATATACAGTATACGGAAGATCATAATCGCTGCCTGATAATCCTTTCTTCCAGATTCTTTCCCGTTAATCTATACGGAGTCGAATAGTAGCTGAGGTAGCTTGGGTTATGACAGTGTATGGGCAGGCAAGAGTCAGGGACCAAGCGATCCCAGCCAACCAACCAACCATCAAGCGTCTAGGGATTGGTTCTGTTGGTGGCTGCAGGCTGCCGCGGGTGCAGCCTGTGCAGGGACGGAGGCAGGTTCTTCTTCCATCTTCGCTCCAGCAATAAGACTAAGAGAGAGATAATGAGGAGGCTCTTCTGGTGTACTACGTAATGCATGTGATTATCTCAGTGTGTATCCTGGTAATTCCTTCACCGCTCAAATAAACAAATAAGACGAACTGTAAAAAAAAAAAAAGAAAGAAAGAAAGAAACAAAAAAGAAACAAAAAAAGGCTGGTGATGTCATGTCATCTGGTTACTGCAATTGCCCGGGTGACTCGGGCTGGATGATAGGAGGGTCAGAAAGAGAGAGCCCGGGTGACCTCCACTTGCACTGCACTGCACTGCACCGCACTTTTTCCATCATTCGCTAACTTACCTACTGTAGTAAGTACTAACTACCTCTTTCGTAAGGCTGGTACTTCCAGCAATATGCCGAGCACTCACCGGAAATCCCACAATACGAAGTAGACATGAATGACTCCCGTCTAGCTTGGAATAGGTATGGTCTGGTGCCTGGGTACTATACCTACGCCTACCTTCTCCTACCTACACCTGCTCAGCCACACGAAGGCTGGAGAGGAAAACAAAAAGAGCCCAGGGCTCGAATCCGGTGATCTCCCGTTCCATGTGCTCTGGGTGATGGGGCAGGAGATATAATGTCTTTGACTCTTCCCCTTGTTTATGGACTGGAACCCACTCTTTATCTCTTTTGTCTTTTGATTCCCTAACCACCTGAACCAACCTATGCCTCGTATGTTCTGCTCCTTTCTCTATCAGGCGCGGTGAACCCATGACTTCTACCACATGTCGCCCGGGACTGAACAACAAGAGTTGGTTGCTTTCACGCTCACCCCCGTTGTCCTTGTTGCGACAACGCCGCTGTCTACACAAAGAGATCGGATGCCACGCCTATTGTCCCCACTGCTCTACGATGCCGGTGCGTGTTCTTTGTCTGTGAGGGCAGGTTTCAGTTGCGAGTCTGCCCCCGGCAAGTATATCTGGCCGCCCTACGGCCCTTCGGCTAGAAAAAATCAGCATCATATTTGGATTACCTACCTGTCATAGAGTAATTTCCCACCCAGTACACGGCAGGTCGGAGAGAGAGTCTCTGCTAATCATGTGCCATATCAGAGAAACTATCGAAGTCCTTCCGGGGGGGATTAGGCGCATCGAGCGCAAGGTGAAGCGCTGTCCCCGAGGCTGGATCAGACTCTGCCGCAAAGAAACGCGGACCAGTATCGAACGAGATTGCCGCGAGGTGCCAGTAAACACGACTATGAGGGGCCTAGACGACCCGCACGGTATGCCGAGGCCACTCACCCGCAGACGTAGTGGAAGCTTCAAATTTCGGTTTCCCTTTCTCCGACGGCAGCCGGACTCGTCGGACGATGAACTGAGGCGGCCGCTGCCACTCCGGCGGCCGCGCGGCCGGCCCTGGCAACGCACGCCCGTCGTGGTCGACCCTCCCCGTCGCCCTGAGCCCCAGCTGGTGTCGCCCATGAGACCCAAGACTTCGTACAGATCGACGCCCTCGCGATCACCACCGGCGATTCACTTTGCCGCCCCACGTCCAGGAGCGCGAGCTCTGCGTGAGGAACGCCTGCCCCGAGGGCGTCCTCGACCCGTCACACCGTCACCTGTGGGACTTCCCTCGATCCCTCCCAAGCGGAGACGGCTGACACGAGCTTTCAAGCAGATCTTCGTCACTCAACCCAGACGACCCACATCTCCAATCACGATGGATCCAGAAGTGGTACATCGCCCGAGCCCTTCGCATAAGAATCGTCTGACGCGTGCAATCAAACAGGTATTCCGGCCTCGTTCTCGCTCTCAACCCGCCCGACCGGCAGTGGAGTTGGAGATCCGCCAACCCCGGTCTCAAGCCGCCCGGGTCATTTCACCCGTTCCACCCATTCCCCCGCGACGGACCCGACCCCCGCGGCCGCGCTCTCCTGTGGCGGAGCGGGAGCCCATCCGCAAGACGCGCTCCACGCCAGGGATGCCGCGACTCCGGACTGCTTCTCCGCACCAGAGCAGTCGAAGCATGACCCCGACGCGCCATGTCCACTTCGCCGAGAATCTGGAGCAGGTCCCGCCTAGCTCGAGCGAGAACAGCCCGGTGGAGGACACGACGACGGGCAGTTCCGGGGAGGACAGCCCCACGCGCCCGAGCACGATGCGCCCCCCACCAAGCAGAATCCCCATCCGCCCGATGAACCGCCGCAGTCGCTCCTTGGACACCAACGCCAGCCGTGGCCGCATGGCATCCCGAGATCCGGCCCGTCCTCGCACGGCCTCGCCTTATCCCACGCGTCTGGACTCACGGGCTCGACCCACGCCATCGACGTCCCGATCGCACACGCTGCAGCAGGCACGACCGCGCATTATTCAGGAGGGAAGGCGGGATCTGAGGGAGCGAGGATCTCGGTTATTGAGGACTGCGTTTGCGCGTCGGAGCGACGAGGCTGTGAGGAGTCCGCGCATGGTGCATCGACGGACCCGACCGCGCACGCGCGCTTCGATGACGGATTGTTGGCCGATGTTTCCGAGCGATGAGCGGATTGCGGACGAAGACGATCGGAGTGGAGGGTCGAGGTTGGGACGATGGCAGTAGTTGGCTTTGGTTGTTGGCTTTGCAGGTGTTTTGTGGGACGTATATGTCTTTCGGTCTTTCGTTCAGTCATCTGTGTTGTGGTTTTCCTATGTTTAATTGTTGGAATTTCGGAGGAAAGGCCGACCCCGCATGTGACCCCGCACGTGATGGGGTTACCTCGGCAGCGGCTCAGCGGCTACAGGCGGGCGGAGGCGGACTTCATTCATTTAATGTCTGGATATACCTACCTCAAGAGTTACCCTCACCCTGCTTCTTCTTGACTTACACTTACCCTCACTCTAATAACTCTCCTACTTCATTCATAATACCATTCTCACAAATCTATTCTTTTTCTCTCGCTTGTCATTCATCCGCCCTCTCATCATGCAGCGCACCACTCGTGTGATGCGGGCCCTCCCCGCACGCCCTCAGTTCCAGCGCGCCTTCCACACCACCCGGCCCTCTCAGATCGAAGAAGCCTATATTCTGAGTGCAGCCCGCACGCCAACTGCAAAGGTGGGCTGAGAATCCTATAGTCCTGCATTCCATCTGCCTACTTGAACAATTCTCACTCACCTGCCACCCTTAACGATCATGGGGGAGACCCCCATACTCCCCCCTCTTTACCATCACCATGCCCCCCACCCACATCCCCAAACCTCAACCTCAAGCACATGGGGGAAAACCACCAAAACACACCCTTTTCTTCCACCGCTAACACCACCCCAACCCCAACCAGTTCAACGGCCCCTTCGCCAACATCTCCGCCCCCCACCTCGGCGCAACCGCCATCCGCGCCGCAGTCCACAAATCCGGGGTCCCCATCCCCGAATTCACAGACCTATACATGGGCAACGTCCTCTCCGCCAACATCGGCCAGTCACCCGCGCGACAAGCCGCCATCTTCGCCGACCTCCCACCCTCCCTCGACTGCACGACGATCAACAAGGTCTGTGCCTCGGGCCTGAAAGCCGTGGCACTAGCCGCCCAAAACATCCAGCTGGGGCTCTCCCGCGCCCAGATCGCCGGCGGAATGGAGAACATGTCGCGGGTCCCGTACTACCTGCCGCGGAGCGCGCAGCTGCCACCATTCGGGGAGATCAAGCTGGAGGACGGGCTGATCAAAGACGGGCTGTGGGACGTGTACAACCAGATCCACATGGGCATCTGCGCCGAGACGACGGCCAAGAAGCACGGGGTCAGCCGGGAGGCGCAGGACGACTATGCGATCCGCAGCTACGAGCGCGCGCAGGCCGCGTGGCAGTCCGGCAGGTTTGCGGCGGAGGTGGTCCCCGTTACCATCAAGGATAAGAAAGGCAAGGAGACGGTCGTGGACACGGACGAGGGGTTCGAGAATCTGAGGGCTGATAAGCTGCGCGCGCTGAAGCCGGCGTTCCTGCGCGATGGGTCGGGGACTGTCACCGCGGGCAACGCGAGTACCATGAACGACGGCGCGTCGGCGCTGGTGCTCGGCTCGAGGGATCTGGCCAGGGAGTATGCGGGCGATGGGAGCAACCCCGTGTTGGCGCGGGTGGTCGCCGCGGCGGATGCGGCGGTCGATCCGGTGGATTTCCCGGTCGCGCCGGCCAAGGCCGTGCCCATTGCGTTGCGGCGCGCGGGGATTTCCAAGGAGCAGGTGGCGGTGTGGGAGTTCAATGAGGCGTTTGCAGCCGTGATTAAGGCGAATGAGAAGGTACGTCTACGTTTACGTTTTAGGTTCGCTATCTGGCGCGGAAGAGGCTATCGTGCTAACGGAACTAGATCCTCGGCCTAGAGAACGCGAGGGTCAACCCCCTCGGCGGCGCGATCTCGCTCGGCCATGCGCTCGGCAGCTCCGGGTCGCGCATCCTGGTCACCCTGCTGCACCAGCTGCAGCCGGGCGAGTATGGCGTCGCCGCTATTTGTAATGGGGGCGGTGCGGCGACGGCGATGGTGGTGCAGCGCGTCGAGAGGGTGGAGTAGATACTATAGCTGTGTACTGTACAAGATGCAATGACATGGTCTGACAGCAAGACTTGATTTTAAATAAGTATCGCGGCTGGGGTTGACGTACATGGGCGTTGAGCGCAACGACGAACCAGCTTCGCTTCATGTACACTCTTGTTGGAAAGAGACGAAATGTGGGACTAATGCTAGCTTCACGTGGAAATGTGGTGGATGTAGTTCGCTTGCAGTCAGTGATGGGGTTGTAGACGAATTGTGGAAGGGGGGTTGGGGGTTGGGGGATTGGAATGTAGCCGTGGTGCTCTGCTTAAGGATTGGTTCTCATGCACAGGTATATGTGTTGCATTTCGTCTTGTATAGGCAGTAGTTATGGTATCTTAGATTGAGACATGCCTACGTAGAGGACCTACCGACCTATTTCTGGTGGGACCTGGTGGTAAGCACCAGAGGCTAACGGCCAGCCACTCGAGACTCTGATTCGATAAGTCCGCAAGTGAGAAGATAGACAGACCCAAAAGGATTCTGTATCAGCCCAAAGACCACCACCTCACCTCTCATTCCAACAAAATCAGACCTTGGCCGCCACATCCGCCCGCTCCTCGTGCGTTGCGGTCCCGAAATGCTCGTCCGCGTGCTCCTGCTTCTCGCTGATGACCAGATCGCGCTGCTCAGCGTCGCGGTTCCCATACCGCCCGATTTTGTACCACGGCAACTCGAACAAGCGATCCATACTCTCCAGACTGCGTCCCGCCGTCTCGGGGACACTGAACCACACCCACACCCCGCCTAGCACGGTGACAGCAGCGAAGAACCAGAAGGTGCCTTTGGGGGTGATGCCGCCGGCGGTGGTGGCGAGCAGCATGTTGGGCACGGCGCGCGAGTTGCCGTACTGATTCACAAAGTGGAGGGTCATGGCGGCCGAGGTGGCGAGGGCGCGGATGCGCAGCGGGAACAGCTCCGCCGTCAGCAGGTACTGCATCGAGTTCCAGCCCAGGGCCCAGCCGACGCCCGAGATGTAGATCATGGCGATCGCGCCGCGGCTGATCCCCTTTTTCGAGTCCGGGAGGACGAAGGCGTCGTCGATGCCCATTTGGGGCACGTCAGTCAGGAACGCCGCGATGTAGACCATTGCGATCCCCTGGAGGGTGATGCCTAGCAGCAGGGCGCGTTTGCGACCGATCACGTCGACGAGGAAGAGTGCGCAGATGATGGCGGCCACGAGCTTGACGATGCCGAAGACGGCGGTCACGAGGAGGGACTCGTTGGAGCCGGTGATCCCTAGGAGTTTGAAGAGATCCGGCGCGTACAGTGTGATTGAGCCCGCGCCGGACCACTGCGACAGAAGCTGGGCCATGGCGGCTAGGTAGAGGCGGTATAGGTTGCTCGGGATGAGGAAGGCCTCTTTGAGGATGCCAAGCCAGCCGGCGCCCATGGTGGCTTCTAGCTCGGCCTGGTGGGCTTGTTGGATGGCGGTTATCTCTCGCACGACATACTCGTGGTCTTGTGGGAGGTTGCGGATGCGCGAGAGGTTACGCAGGGCTTGTTCGGGTTTGCCTTTCTTGATCAGGAATCGGGGGGATTCGTATTGGAGGAACGAGAGGATGATGATCAGACCGGCGAAGATGATGTGTAAACTGGTGGGGATTTCCTACGACCAGTCAGTTTCATCGCAGTCATAGAAAGTGGGTGGTGGCATACCCATCGTTTGTGGGTGTTGTCCCCAAGGTTCACTTGGCAGCCGTAGTTGGTGAAGTAGGCGAGCACAATGCCGAGATAGACGAATCCGGTAAAGACACAGGTACACAAGCCTCGGATAGATGCAGGCGCCTCCAACGGGTTAGTCGGGTTCGCAATCCATGGCCTGGCCATCACTCACAATCTCAGCCAGGTAAACGGGTCCCACCACGACCGTTTGTCCTACGCCCAACCCGGCCACAAAGCGACCGGCATAGATCGCACCCAGGTTGCCATTGGCTCCCATAAAGATGGCAATACCGATGATCCACAAGACACACAGTTGGCGAGTAGCCCAAATGCGTCCAATGCGGTCACAAACGAGGAAAGCGCTGAACAGCATATGAGAGATGAACCACTGCGTTGGTTGGGCCAGAAGACTTACAAAAGAGCACCACCGACCGACCCAATCTGCACCATAGCGGACACATTCGCCTTGATGTTGGTCTGTTCGACCGCGCTATATGAGCTGTAATGGATGGTGCGTTTGAAGTCGGCGGAGTTGAAAGCGCCCGAGATCAACCCCTCGTCCACCCCGCGAGCAGCGCCCATCAGGCCAAAGGAGAGAACGGCGAACCATAGCTTCCAATTGAAGATCTCCTTTGGGTCGCCGAGGTTCCTCAGACGGAAGATATTGACCGGTTTCTTGGAACCAGCCATCGTAGGGCACACAGGCGCAATCAGCTAGAGTACTGTTTGGACAGAAAGGTATGATGGAAGTGGAAACATTGGAGTGCGTCTCATTGCGTTTATATAGGGTCAAAGCGCGGATGCACCCCGAGAGAGCGATGAGCGTGTACCACACCAACTACGGTAGTGTGGGGTGCATCGGAATGAGCGAGAAGTTTGTGAATGAGAGACACCAATCATCGTGATCGTCTGACCAACTTGCCTCTGTGAACGCATGGGCTCGAGGAGGAAACGCAGGTTGCCGAGCGTGTAATCCGGCATGTCCCCTGTCGACCGTCCGGGTTTTCACGAGGAGCTTATCAATGGGAATGCACCGGAACGCCCTGTTTGACTGGCGGACACCGACTTCCCCACGTTCTGGCAAAGGGACCGTGGGGTCACTACGAGGTCTTTTCCCCGGATGGAGAGGGTTGCATCCCTCGACAGGCGGGGAAATGGCATGCGTTGGCTTGGCTAAGGGAGGTTCGGTCAACTTCCGCGCACGAATTCCGAGCAAATGAGGGTGTATGGGACGGCACAAACCCGGGGAAGACCCGCCATGACCGGGGAAATTATGGGGAAAGCGTGGGACTGGGGGCGGGTCACGCGAGATGGACCGGATGGACCGCGTTAATGCGGACAGCTCACTAAAATTCCACCTACGCAAGTAGTCTTAATGTCACCTCGTGGTACGGAGTAGTGATCAGCAACGCATTGCTCTGTTTAGGGTTAGTTGAGTGGTCCCTAGACAAAGGGTGAATTCTGACCGATAGAACAAACATGGTCCCACCGCCGCAGTCCAGTGGGGGGAGGGGGGGGATTGTGCTCATCAACTAAGTTTGAAAACTGTGAGTGTAAGACAAGATGCCGTGAATTGTGCAGATGGACCAAATCTGTCAGTACCTTCGACGACTCGACTGGCATTTGAGAGACGATTCAAACCAAACAAACAGCCAGTGGAACAAACCAGACAAACATGTTCCATCACCGGTGCATCATCCTTCCATTACATCATCCGCATTATCAATCCGGCCTCTCTTCACCACCCATGACTCGCATTTCAAGTCTCCACCACCAACTCTCTGCATCATCATCATCGCCATGAAACTTGAATATCATGGATATTATAAAAGGTTCCGGCCAAAAGGGTCTGGGTGGAGCGATCTTCAGGGTCTCTGGATTTTTCCTGATCGACTAACCGACCGACCTACGCAATGGCCGCTACTCTCATCCAAGACTCGGTCTTTGGCCATGCCATTCGCCTTCTCACCAGCAATCGCTGCTTTCGATACGCTGAAGAAAGAGACCCGGAACTATGGAAGCGATACATCAGCCTAGAGAAATCAGGCCAGATGGCTCATGAAGGTCGAGTCGACTCGGCCATCAATGTCCCCGACGAAGATTACCACTATTACCACTCTCCCCGTGAACACCTGTCTCGAATCCCCTCGACGGCATGGGAACACAGAGGCCACAATTTCCAAGGCTTGACGGGCGTACGGATCAACCCCGAGAAAGGCAAAGACGTCAATGTCATCGACTGGTGGGACGAGAATGATCAAGAGGTATGTGCGCGTCCGTTCACATGCACACACATGCACACGCATGTTGCACACATACCAACCTAATATCGGCCCAGAATCCTCAGAACTGGCCCCTGTGGAAGAAGGTGTTCGTTACCTTCGAAATCTGCCTCCTAACCTTCAGCGTCTACATCGGGAGCTCCATCTTTACTCCGGGGATTGTGACAGTCACCAAAGAATTCCAGATCAGCCAAGTCGCTGCCACGCTGGGGTTGACGCTCTTCGTCGCGGGATACGGGCTCGGTCCGTTGATCTTCTCGCCGATGAGCGAGGTGCCCCAGATCGGACGCAATCCTGTCTATATCGCCACCCTCATCATCTTCGTGTGCCTCCAGGTGCCCACCGCGCTCGCCAAAAACTTGGGGACGTTGCTGGCATTTCGATTCTTGACGGGGTTTTTCGGCTCTCCCGCCCTAGCCACCGTGCGTCTCTTCCCGACTCAAAGAAAGAATTGGTACTAACTCTAAACAGGGCGGCGCAACCATCTCCGACATGTTCCGCCCCGCGAAACGCGCTTACGCGATCGGTATCTGGGGCATCAGCGCTGTGTGCGGCCCCGTCATCGGACCCTTAGTCGGAGGATTCGCCGCGCAAGCCAAAGGCTGGACCTGGACCATCTGGGAACTCATGTGGCTGTCGGGCTTCTCGCTGGTGATGCTCGTCTTTCTTCTGCCTGAGACCTCGTCCGCCAACATCCTGTACCGCCGAGCCCGTCGCCTCCGCAAACTCACAGGCCGCGAGAACCTGAAATGCGAGCCTGAGATTGAGAGCGAGGGACTGATGGGCCGCGAATTGGTCATGATCACGCTCGTTCGCCCGCTCACCCTCAACTTCCTCGAGCCCATGGTCTTCCTCCTCAACCTCTACATTGCCCTCATCTACGGTCTGCTGTACGTCTGGTTCGAGTCCTTCTCCATCGTCTTCGAAGAGATCTACGGCTTCAACCTGGGCCAAGAAGGCCTCGCCTTCATCGGCATCCTCGTGGGCGTCCTCCTCGTGCTGCCCCCCTACTACTGGTGGATGCACAAATACCTGGAGCCCCGCTTCGACGAGAACGGCAACATCGCCCCGGAGGCCCGCCTCCCGCCCGCCATCGTCGGCGGCTGCTGCATTCCCATCTGCCTGTTCTGGTTTGGCTGGAGCGCCCGCCCCGACATCCACTGGATCATGCCCATCGTCGGCTCGGGGTTCTTCGGCCTCGGCGCCTTTCTGCTCTTCAACCCCGTGTTGAACTATCTGCCTGATGCGTATCCGGCGTACGCGGCGTCGGTCCTGGCGGGGAACGATCTGTTCCGGTCAGCGTTCGGCGCAGGGTTCCCCCTGTTTGCGTCGGCCATGTACAAAAATCTGGGCGTGGGGTGGGCCAGCTCCACGCTGGCGTTCTTGTCTATTGTCTTTATCCCGATTCCGTATGTCCTGATGAAGGTAAGCTTTCCCCACCCCCTCCGCCCTGGTGATTGACAGCTTCTTAATCATGATACTGACGCGTTTGTATTTAGTACGGAGAGACGTTGCGGAAGAAGCACAGTCGGTACGCGAGGAAGGATATATAATTTCGATTTAGCGTCTTGCACAGGAAGGTGGATGGAAAAAATAAGAGAAGACGTAGATGCATAGAGGGGTAGTGGTAGAGCATGATATGCTGTGCAATTTTTTGGGGGATTATAA
The DNA here is from genome assembly GCF_001890905.1 of Aspergillus aculeatus ATCC 16872. Lineage (NCBI taxonomy): Eukaryota > Fungi > Ascomycota > Eurotiomycetes > Eurotiales > Aspergillaceae > Aspergillus > Aspergillus aculeatus. The sequence continues at coordinate 276,953 of NW_017962985.1, forward strand.
ACAGCTTGTAAGATATGCATGCTTCAAAAATAGGGTCTAGGGTTCTTTTTTCTATATAGACCAATGTACAATACATTATGGATGACAAAACATCGTACTAGCAAGCTAACTGCACGCCGCTCAAATAATAGAAGCGAGATTATTGATTAATCTGCACCACGTATGTTGATCAACCTACACTACAGCAACCTCACACCATAACGAATGTCCGTCTCGGTTTGCCGGATCGTGGTCATCTGACGCATTTTACAATATCCTTAAGTTTATGCTATACCTTCTTCGCTGGTAGTTCTGTAAAGTGACGTTTGTTCTGACGTGCATTTTTGAGTACCCAACTTGTCATGATTGGACATAATAATCACTTCAATAAGAAAGCAAAACCTTTCAGGACTACAGAACGTTTACTCCGTCGATAGAAGTGATAGAATCAGGGACGTCGCGAGAGAGGGATTGTGCACTGAATTGATAGAATGGATGACTTGCTATAATGAATCGAGGCGCTGTTCCAGTCAATTCGTTGGCTCGTGAGGTTACTATATGTAGTGCAATGCCTGCCGGGATGCCGCTCCGATAGTCTGGAACCAGGCAACAGCTTTGAAATGTATACATCGAATTAGCATATTTATATTGGATGTATAACATGTAGAATAGTACTCAGTCCGGAGGACACGTGATCAAACAGTTACTTAACATACATACAAAAACTTCACAAACGCTTGCGCTCCAGAACACCCGTGACACTCAACCGAAACACCCGTGACCCGCCCAGCCAGTCTCTCCAGCTCCAAACAACACTCCCAGGGGAAATATTTACATCTTCCACTTGAAGGCGGGGTTGCGCCAGTCCAGATCCTGGATCTGCTCCTGCGAGAGGTCGGCCAGCGCGCGATCGATATCGACCTTCTCGCGGCGGCGGTTGTCCCAGCGCATCCACATCCACATCAACGCGCCCAGGATCAGGGTCATGGAGGCGGTGGCCAGGTTGAGGCCGTTGCCGATGTGGTAGTTCGGGGCGTCGGAGGGGAGGAAGGACCAGGTGGAGACGAGGCCGCCGACGTTGCCGAACATGACGTTGGTGCCGATGGCGGCGGAGCGGGCGGTGTCGGAGACAACATTGTTCGAGACGTGGGCGTTGCAGAGGGCGCCGAAGCTGAAGGCCCCCGCGGCGATGAGGAAGGTCGCGCCGTAGCGGACCTGCGGGTTGGTGCTGGCCAGGAACATGATGTAGCCCGTGATGGTGAGCGGCGGGGCGAGGACGAAGAAGGGCAGGCGCCGGTCGAAGCGCCAGCTCAGGAAGGGGAAGAGCACCGTGAAGAAGGCGCCCACGATGTAGGGCGGCACCGTGTGCAGCTGCTGCGAGACGACGCTGCTGGTTGGGTAGATGGTGCGCACGATCGTCGGCGCGAAGAAGGCTAAGCCTTGGACCGTGACGTTGTTGAGCAGGAAGATGAACGCCGTGGTGAGGGTCGCCGGGCTGAAGATTCCCCGCATCATCTTGGCCTTGTCCATCTTGTCGAGGACCTCGGTCGTTGCGACGCGCTCGGACTTGATCCGCGCAATGGCGAGGTCTTTTTGTTCCTGCGTGAGCCACCGCGCCGTCTCGGGCCGGTCCGTCAACGTCACGAATGCGAGGAGCCCCAGCCCGATCGTGATGATCCCTTCGATGGCGAAGATCATGCGCCACGTGTGCAGACTGCCGAAGTGGTCGATCTTGAGGATCGCCGAGGCCAGCAGCCCGCCGAACGCCCCTGCCAGCGGCGCCATCACGATGTACAGCGATAAGTAGAAGGCAAGCTCCTTGCGACGGTACCAGCGCGAGAGGTAGTAGGCGATGCCAGGCAGCATGCCTGCTTCGAAGATTCCAAGAAGGAAGCGCACCCCGGCGGCGCCTTGCTTGTTCTGGACGAACGCCGTGCCCAGCGAACAGATGCCAAAGGCGGTGGTCACCGCGGGGAGGAACCAGCCCGGGCCGATCAACTTGCAAGCGATGTTGGAGGGGATTTCGAAGAGGATGTAGGAGATGTAGAAGACTGAGAGGACGATGTTGTAGTCGTAGCCTGTGAAGCCTAGGTCTTTCTCGAGACCGGCCAGTTTGGCATTTCCTATGGTAGAGGGTGGTTAGAGGCACGCGCATTGTATCCTCTATGGGGCAATGCTTACCAATATTGGCTCGATCGATGAAACAGAAGAGGTAGATGAGCGAAACAGTGGGGAGGATGAACAGGTCAATCTTGCGGCGCAGGCGGCGTTCTGCTGCTGGATCGAACTCGATCAACGCCCGTCCATACTGATCAGTGGCTGCGAGGCCATGACCAGCGGCTTTGGAGGCATCTTGAGTGAAGACGTTTTCCTGGTGGTGAGTGATGCCTTTCTCAGAAGCCATTGAATCTTTTTGCATCGTTCAGGTCACGGGGGTTCTGGAGCATGTGATCGAGGAAGGATAGGGAGGATGGAAAGGGAGGCGGGAGGAAAAGAAAGTGCGGAGATCCTGCACCACCTTAGCAACAACCAACTGTCCCAACTCGACCACTTTATAGCTTTCCTTCGCCTTCTCACTGCTAGTTAACGGCAATTCCAGCGGCAATAATAACAAGCGGTCCAGACTTTGCAATTCGCACCTTGACACGATAGAATTATAGTCGGGATGTCCGCGTCATGGTTATGACGGGCATCGGCTAGTATGCGCGGTTCTTATCATGGCTTTTTTGCCAAGCATCTCTTTACGAGGGCCTCCAAGAAGTCTCTTCCTGTTCCCTCCAGTGAATGGCCGTTCCACGTGTCCAGGGACTCCCAACCGTGTGACTTCCCCCCCGATCATCACGGCTAGAGAGATTAGAGCCATCCCTTGAAAACCAATCAATGATCCGGGGAGAAGATCAAAGTTCGCATCCATCCAGCACAGACAGTTAGCCGAAGAGAAAGACGGAAGACTACGAGAGACGAGGGTAAGGAAGCAGGTGGCAGCTTTCCCCGCGTTTTGCCCAACCCCGCAACCCCGGACTGGCCAAGACCTGACAGGAGTCCCTTGTCCGTGGGAAGTCTCCCTTGGCAAATGGTTTGATACATGATCGGAAAGTCTCTGCAGTCTTCTTGGGTGAATTAGCCGAGGCAGACGGTATTCTCACGGAGGCGATCAAGGTGTGGAATTGCCGGTGAACGTCTATTCGGACCTGAAACGTCGTCTTGAACGAGCCAAAGAGGAGTCGATGACAGATACACCCGGAGAGTCGGTGGTTGGATCTTGGCAGCGTGACACATCTCAACCAGCGGAGGATATTGAGGCCAACGACCACGATACCAAATCAACGCTAGTCGGAATATCCGACAGACTCGCCACTGACAATGACAGTCTCGCCACTGACAATGGCTGGAACGCTTTATGATCTTGCTCCCGGACAAAGGGAGACGGAAGAGGTCCTTTGAGCCCAGTGGCGTTGCCAAGAAACTCTCCGCGATACCATCTAGTCGCTCCGCCGTGGCGTTGGGCAGATTCCCTCCAGCTTGAGAAAGTCAAGCTAGCACGGTCCAGATCGTCGAGATTTCCGTTTTGATCCGGATGTCTGGTTTGCAGGAGATGCCATGCTTCAAGTTTTTCCTTCTCTCGCTGGACCTTTGCTATACTCTTGCCCAGGAGCCATGCATTTGGATCACTCGTGATAGCACACCAGCAACAAGCTTAACCCTTTTCAACCTGGCTCCAGACCCGAGCATACATAGTGGCTTAAGGGGGAATATTTGGATAGTTTTAATACTGGAAGATATCTATGTTTCATAATTAGTTCAAAAGGGTATCAAATAGTTTATGAAGATTTGTTATACACTATTAGTTTTATGGAAGTTTCCTGGGATTATGTTAAGATTGCATCAAATTCAATGAATCTTTATGTTATCTGTGACGGTAGTCGTCAATGACGAAGAATGGGTATGATCATGAATGCTTGGTTGATTCTCCCTATCTGCACTATGGATACATGGAAACCTGGCTGGAGGCGGTGGGCTGCGGCAGTCCACGAAGCGGTCGGCGGTGGCAGAATACCCGCTGCTAGGGTTGCGGCCAACATATTAATATAGTATCAATACATGTTATATTAGTTACTCATAATGAATTATACTTATTATTAGTAATGTATTGTTTAACTTTCAATGATACTATTAAATATACATTATGTGGTAAGATTATAATAGTTAAGTTAAGTTACTATATAAATTCAGAATTCAATTAGTTATAGTATAATTATAGATTAGAGTGGCTAACAGCCAGTGTGTTGGCCGCAACCCTGAGCGGGTATTTTGCCACCGTCGACCGCTCCGTGAACTGCCGCAGCGCACCGCCTACAGCCAGGTTTCCATGTATCGGATTAATAGATCTTTTAACTTTTACAAATTTAATAATATTTAGATAATAGAGCTGTTTATCAAAAAAACTATTCAAAATTTATATGATCTAAAATCCATGGTTGATAAAAACCAAAATAATTTTAATTATATTTAAATGAATAATTTCAATCTAAATTTGGTTAGCAGAAGCTATTGGCTTCAATTGTTTTATAAATACTAATTGCTCTTCAGTCTGCCGTCGATGTCGGGAACTCTCCCTGACCTGCTAAGCGATGTCTATATGCTCGGACTGACCTTTGCCAAGGAGCTTTCAGCGCGCCCTAGGACAATGCTACTACCATTCTCCGGAATTCGTTACGGAGATGTATCGTACTCTTGGATGCTGTCTCGCTTGGGCTCGCCAGGGGTTGCTCGCTGCGAATCAGATCGATCTCAGCAGCGGTGCAATTGCTATCGGTAAATTACGCAACACCATTATCCTGACCGCTTGTGATGCTTTGGGAGCATTGATTTTTGGACAAGCATTAGGGTGCTTTCAATTCCCTGGTCCTCTCCACCGGCACCATATCCATCCTCCGCTACACATTGGCCCTGATCCGCCCGTGGTATCCGGACCTTGCCGGGGTCAGGTTCTCAGATCTTTTGACAATAGCTCCCATCTTCTGGGACATCGTCTGGTGTTTGCTGCATCAAGAGGTGCCGGTTGTCCGACCCCTTCTGATTTGCCCGGGGATGATTGACCGGGTAGCAGGTCTCTGCATATCTTTGCTGCCCACCTTGTATGAACTCTGTATCTTCAGCTCGGAACAGAAGCAGGGTCCGGACCGTGGCAAAACCTTGGGTCGGATTGAGCAGGCAGTAGTGGCTGGATTCGCGATGACCCCGGTCTGTCGCAGTATACCGTGCTAGAAAGGCTCTCATTACGCACGCAGGCGACCATTTACTGAGCGGCGGGCCTACTTCTTATTCACTGGCCTCGGCAGCCCCTCACCTCCGGGGACGCCGTTACAACTGCGCTCGCGAATAATATTCTAGCCGCTAGAGCCCGGTCTTTGCCTTTGCCGGGCCCTCGGAGAGGCTGCAGCATTCTGTCTTGTCCACATTTCTGGCTCTACTGGAGGTCCCGTACCGCGAAGAGGGTAGGTGGGAGTTTTCAACTTGGTTGTGTGCTCGCCCAGCCTGCGTAGATGGCGTTGTGGCCTTTCACAATTATGTCTGGGAACAGCGACGGCGTGGCTCTAGCAATCTGCTGTATGGCTGGATCGTGACTGGCCGTGAATTTCTTTGTGTTCCGTAAAAGTCGCCGCATCTAGCACTAAGAGACACTTCTGTTATTCCATCGGTGCGACAGGCCGAGGTATTTTGTTGGAAGTACTCCATATTTCGGGTTGCATGGACAGCAGCTGGAATGTCCAAAGGCCTGCCGACTGCAGTGGATCATGGATCGTCATCTGCTGGAACCAAGATGATTCGTAGCGATGTCCCTTACCACGACGGTCAACATCTGACCCCTTCACCGCCATAAGATCATGAGAACCGGGGTCGAGCTCTCCCAAGGCCTATTCGTCGTTCCGCTAAGTAATGTATGACAGGATGGTCTCCAGCTGATGAACTCAAGCACTTTGAAGGGGGCAGTCGGTCTTTCCGATCACGCCTGATCCAGTAGAACCACCATCATAGAGACATAGACGACAGTCTTAAGGGAAGCAAAGAAACCCCACTTGCTGTAAATTCGACCCGTTGGTCCTTGCCTAACACACATGTCCCCATTTGCCGAGTGACCAATATCCTAGATCGGCTACCGCAGATGAAACTGATGTTAATCCTGCTGCGACAAATAAACTGTCCAGGTCATCCCAATCACAGCTCCGGGTCGACAGAGTTAGTCTCAACGCTGTTCCTTGCAATATGTCCTCATTTCGCTTAAGTCGGACATAAACAGGCTGATTTGAGCACTAAATATCTGGTGGATGACGTTTTGTCCAGCAAGACGAGATTGATGCCGAATTCGCATATAAATAATTCTCTTCAACCCTTTCTTCACTGTCACCCCTGTACTAATCAGTGATTATCACTCTCATTCAACTCTCAAATCACTCACTCCCCGATTCTCGTCGCTCCTTTCATACTCATTATTTTCTATTTTTCTTATTTTGTTTTAGTTTTGTTCATCACGATGAAGTATCTTGCGATCTTCGCGGCAGCAGCAGCTGGACTGGCCCGCCCGACAGCAGCGCACTACATCTTCAGCAAGCTGATTCTGGACGGCGAAGTCTCTGAGGACTGGCAGTATATTCGTAAAACCACCCGGGAGACATGCTATTTGCCGACCAAGTTCACCGACACCTTCGACAACTTGACTCCGAACGACCAGGATTTCCGGTGCAATCTCGGCTCGTTCAGCAACGCCGCCAAGACCGAAGTGGCCGAGGTGGAAGCGGGCTCCACGATTGGCATGCAGCTTTTCGCTGGTAGCCACATGCGTCACCCGGGACCTGCGCAAGTCTGTAGGTTCATACCTTGAAACAGGGGGGAAACAGAAGAACCTTCTCTGCTAAGACCCTTCGGCGGAAGCTAACGCAGATTAATTCATTTTTGGTAGTCATGTCTAAGGCCCCGTCCGGCAACGTACAGAGCTACGAGGGTGACGGCTCCTGGTTCAAGATCTGGGAGCGTACACTCTGCGACAAAAGTGGCGATCTGACTGGAGATGCGTGGTGTACATACGGCCAGACCGAGATCGAGTTTCAAATCCCCGAGGCGACCCCGACGGGCGAATACCTGGTCCGAGCGGAGCACATCGGTCTTCACCGCGCACAGAGTAATCAAGCCGAGTTCTACTACAGGTGAGCAAGCTAGTTAGCTGCCAATTATATGGATGTGAAGATAACCCCCGAGGACCCTGAACAGCTGCGCCCAGGTCAAGGTCACGGGCAATGGTACCGGGGTGCCGAGCCAGACATATCAGATCCCTGGCATGTACAATGACCGCTCGGAGCTTTTCAACGGGCTGAACTTGTGGTCCTACTCGGTGGAGAACGTCGAGGCAGCCATGAAGAATTCTATCGTGGGTGATGAAATTTGGAATGGAAGTTCTGTTCCCTCTGAGTCCCATGTCCCGAAGTATAAGAAGAGTCATGCTTGTCGTGTTTATTGAGAGAGAGGTGGTACTGGAAACATTGCTAGGCCTCGCCATGGGTTGGTCTGGTTTGGGTCTAATATTGGAACGAACCTATACTTTTCCGCAGGTAGGAACCCAACAGAAATCCTATCTGGGATTGGGAAGCTTAGAATTACTACCTAGTCACTGATAACGTAGTTGAAAAGTACTTGCAAATCTTTCGGAGTACTTATATATTGATTGAAGAGGCTTCGTCCATGCATTCCTGTCAACAGTATAAACGATGGTACGAAGCGAATTCCTCCTTCGATATCCAAGAATGACTAAACCAATCAGATTCATCTCACGCGGCTACAATATCAACCACGCGGCCTGCAATCACCTGCCAAGGTGAGCAGTACGGCATTCTTTCCATACAAAGATGCCCACCCATTTCGGCCTTTCATTAAACTTGCGCATACTATGTCTTCGCTTCTTTTTTGTCCACCAGCCACGTTCGCTTGAAGTAATAGTAATGGTGTAAATATCCACTTCTTTGCTCTTCGGTTACAAATCGCTTCCGCCTTTTTTTTTTTTTTTTTTTTTTTTTGATGAGAAGCTAATACAGACATATTAACTAAAGAAGCAGAAAGGAAAAAAGAAAGAAATAGGTAACACCACAAAAAAAGAAAGACGAATCATCGTGTAGTTGTGGTGAGTGATGTAGAAGATCGTGTGGTGTCTTTCTGCCCCATCAATGAATGGGTCTCCGCATCAGATTTAAAGGGAGAGAAAAGGGAAAACAAGAAAAGAAAAGAAAAAGGCTCACGCCTACTTCGGAACAGCCGGCGTGACCTGTGCATATGATTCTTTCTCATTTTCTGGTGCAGAAAAGGGAAAAACTACCCTGACTCTACCTTGCTGAGATGGCATCGTGCATGCCTTCGGAGATAATGATTAACATCTCAGAGAATAGATACCCAGGCGGGCAGGCAGCGGCAGGTTTATACGACGATCATACTTGTACCTATTACCCAGAAACAAGAGGGTTGATGTTGAGGGGGATGGTACGGTACAGCATTTGTCTTGACTATGTTTCATGTTTGGTAAGCGAGAGGAAATGTCGAAAGGGAGCGAGCGTTTTGCGCCTACTAAGATGTGCATGGGATGGATGGATTCAAAAGGCCGGGCTTCAAGGGCAAGTGCAAGCGCAAGCGCAAGTGTCCTTACTAGT